>NC_045128.1:18662283-18962283 GCF_007655135.1 Punica granatum
AGTAAAGTGGACGCGAAGTCCGTGGACGCGAAGTACAGAAAGCAATAAAGTTACTAGGCCGAAGCCCGTGGAAAGCAGTAAAGTGGAGAGAGCGAGGGGAAGTAAGGGCGGGAAAGGATGCTAAGCAGTTCGTCAGGGACGTCGGCAGAGGCAAATTGTCCCGTTCTTAGTCGAGCTTGTCATTTGTCGTTTCCTTGAGTCAGGATCAAAAGGGGTTCTTATCCTGCCCCTCATTTGGTTCGGTGCCTCGATCTGCCGCACAAGCCAAACGCGTGTTCGTCAAGAAGGAGATGCCTCTTGGGATTCCCGAACACACCTGTGCATGGAAATAAAGAACCTACAAAGGGCGTCAGTCGCACTTAATCGGTGAGACAGGCATACGTTAGAAGAATCTATGTAGAGATGTGTCGGGGATTTGATATCGGTGACCATTGTAGGGTGGTCGTCGTGTCCCTGAAGAAATGCTTTTTTTAGAAGCGGGTAGCCCGTGGAATATGTGCGTAAAGGTAAGAGGAGGGATCATATGGGATCCTCCAAGTCAAGGATACGTTGATTCGACCCCCATTTCGAAGCGAGTCTCGAGCTTGGAGAGTTGAAGAGAGTTTGCTTGCGTCGGGGAGTGTCGAACCACTACTCGGTGTAGCTTCACAGGGAGAGTGTCGCTTTTCTTTCGTGGTCAAGCCGACATTTTTCCCCTAACTTTTGCCTAGGCCGCGGGATGTGCAACAGCCTAGCGGGTATTTTATTTAATTTCTCTCACATGGATGCTCACTTTTGCTACGATTCCCCATGTTCGGGTGAGATCGCACCCCTTGAGTCCTCTAACTTTTGCCTAGGCCGCCTCAAAGAGGTTTTCGACCTAGCGAGGGAGTGATTTGTGCTCTCCTTTTGCCGCGACCCCCCCCTTTGCGGGATTTTAAGTCGTGCCACTCGTTCCCTAGTTTTTGCCTAGGCCGCCTCAAAGAGGTTTTCGACCTAGCGGGAAAATTTATTTTTCTCTCAAGAAAGCTTAGTATTGGACAGATCGTGGGAATTGAAGCTCGTCCACGGAAATAGAAATGTCTTACAATGAAAGGGGCACGGAGCCCGGAGAATAAAGAATATACAAGTGTTCACGGGTAATACTTCTTAATGGCGTCAGCGTTGACGGGAAGGGCATTTTCAGTGCCGTCCATGTCGCTCAAGATGACCGCTCCTCCGGAGAAAATCTCTTTGACGACAAAGGGGTCATCGTATTTGTACGAGAACTTCCCTCGAGAGTCCGGCGTGACGTGTAGGACTTTCCTTAAAACGAGGTCGCCGGGGTTGAAATCGCGGTGGCGGACTCTTGCGTTGAAGGCTCGAGCCATTCTTTGTTGATAGCACTGTCCGTGGCATAGCGCTTTCAGCCTCTTCTCATCAATGAAATTTAACTGTTCGTACCGCTGCTTTGCCCATTCCGCTTCTTCAAGCTCGGCCTCGGCAAGAATCCTCATGGAAGGGATCTCTACTTCGATTGGGAGGACGGCCTCCATGCCATAGACTAGCGAGTACGGGGTCGCCCCGGTTGAGGTCCGTATGGACGTACGGTACGCCAAGAGTGCATAGGGGAGCATCTCGTGCCAATCCTTATAGTTCACCGTCATTTTTTCGATGATCTTTTTGATGTTCTTATTCGCCGCTTCCACCACCGCACCGTTCATTTGGGACGGTACGGGGTGGAATTGCGGTGTCGGATTTTGAATTGTGCACAAAGCTCGTCGATGACCTTGTTGTTCAGGTTCTTGGCGTTGTCTGTGATGATTGTCGCAGGGACCCCGTATCGGGCAATGACGTCGCGTCTGAGAAAACGGGCCACGGCCTTTGCGGTGACTGACGCAAGAGTGACGGCTTCGATCCACTTGGTAAAGTAGTCAATTGCCCCCAAAATGAACATGTGACCGTTGGACGCTTTGGGGTTGATCGGGCCGATCACATCCATTCCCCACATTGAAAAAGGCCATGGTGCCGTCATGGGGCGCAATTCGTTGGGCGGCGCTTTGATTTGATCGGCGTAGACCTGACATCGGTGGCAATGCCTGACATGCTTCACACAATCAGTCTCCATGGTGGACCAATAATAACCCAGGCGCATGATCTTCTTAGCGAGCATGAGGCCGTTCATATGGGGTCCACAGTTTCCCCCGTGCCCTCCTCCATGAGACGCCGCGATTCGTGTTCGTCGATGCACCGGAGGAGTGTGGAGTCGAAGGAGCGGCGGTAGAGTATCTCGCCACTCAAGAAGTAGTGTATCGCGAGGCGTCTGAGAGTCTTCCGGTCGCGCGCGTCGGCGAATGGGGGGTATTGGCCGGTTCGCAGAAGGTTCTTGATGTCTTCGTACCACGGCTTCGCCTCGGATGCTTCGATTGAATTGCAGTGCGCCGGTCCTTCGCTTCGCTATCTCAATCTCGAGGGGCTCGATAAGGTTCTCCTTCGTGATGCTCACCATGGAGGCGAGCGTTGCAAGCGCGTCCGCGAATTGATTTGTCATGCGCGGAGTGTAGGTGAACGAGATGTCCTCGAAGTTCTCGGTTAACTTCTCGAGGTACTCGTGGTACGGCACCAGTTTTGCGTCCTTTGTCTTCCATTGCCCCAATGTCTGGAAGATAGTGAGCATGGAGTCACCGAACACTTCGAGCTCTTTTACTTTGAAATCAATCGCCGCTTGGAGGCCGAGAATACATGCCTCGTACTCAGCCACATTATTGGGTGCAGGAAAGTCGATCTTTGCCGCTACCGGGTAATAGCGCCCGTCCGGGGATATCAGTACCGCGCCGATGCCTGATCCCGTGGAATTGACAGCGCCGTCGAAATACATCTTCCATCCCGGCTCCTCTCCCTCGTCGTCTACTCGGAGGATTCCCCATCCGGGAAGTCGGGATTAATTGGTGTGTGGTCTTCAATTGGGAATTCTGCCAAATGATCCGCAATCGCTTGCCCCTTGACCGAAGTGCGGGACACGTATTCAATATCATACTCCGTTAATTGACAACGCCACTTGGCGAGGTTCCGCGTGGAGGAGGGACTATCAAGTAAGTACTTCAAGGGGTCTGCCTTTGACAGCAAGCGGACCGTGTGATAAAGCGTGTATTGTCGAAGCCTTTGCATGACCCACACCAATGCACAGCACATCTTCTCGATTTCCGAATAATTTGACTCTCCATCGGTGAACTTTTTGCTCAGATAGTAGATCGCGCGTTCCGTGTGCATGGACTCCTCCTCCTGTCCCAACATGCATCCTAATGATTGGCGGGCGTACCCGGTGTAGGCGGGACTAATACCGGTGGTCGGACCAAATACGCCTTGATGGTGTCAAAGGCCTTCTGACATTCTTCGTCCCATTCAATCGCCGCGTTCTTGCGGAGCAAGCGAAAGAGTGGTTGGCATTTGTCTGTTAGGTTCGCAATGAATCGTGCGATGTAATTCAGCGCCCCAAGAAGCCTCGTACTTCGCGGACCGAAGATGGCGGAGGAAGCTCCTTGATCGCCTTGACTTTATCGGGATCTACTTCGATGCCGCGCTCGCTGACCACGAATCCTAGTAATTTTCCGATCGAGCGCCGAACGTGCATTTCGCCGGATTGAGCCGAAGCTTGTACTCTTTTAAGCGGTCGAAGAGACGCTTCAGATTAACGAGGTGGTCCTCTCCTTCTTTGGACTTGGCAATCATGTCGTCAACATAGACCTCGACTTCCTTATGCATCATGTCGTGGAACAATGTGACCATAGCCCTCTGATAAGTTGCCCCGGCGTTCTTGAGACCGAAAGGCATGACGCGATAACAGAAGGTTCCCCACATGGTAGTGAATGTCGTCTTGATCTTGTCTTCCTCGGCCATCCGAATTTGATTGTATCCGGAGAAGCCGTCCATGAAAGAAAACCGAGAGTGGCGCGCCGTGTTGTCAACTAGTATGTCGATGTGGGGCAAGGGAAAGTTGTCCTTGGGGCTGGCCTTATTGAGGTCCCGATAGTCGACGCAGACTCGCACCCTTCCATCTTTCTTCTCCACCGGCACGATGTTTGCAACCCATTCAGAATAATTGCAGACCTCGAGGAAGCCCGCGTTGATCTGCTTGACAACCTCCTCCTTGATGCGGAGAAGGAGGCTTGCCCGTTGCCGTCGCAATTGTTGTCGTTTGGGCGGGAACTTCTCGGTGTCTAGCGGGAGGAAGTGCTTCACTATTGACGGGTCTAGCCCAGGCATGTCGGCGTAGGACCAGGCAAAAACTTCTTGATACCTGGTCAAGAAATCGATCATTCGGACCCGTTGTGTTGGGTCGAGGCTTGTGCCGATCTTTAAGATGCGGGGCTCCTCTTGAGTACCCACGTTGATCTCTTCTATTGGCTTGAGCGAGGTGAGTTGGCGATCCTCGAGGCGGCGCAAACTCTCTTCTATCTCAGGCACTAGACTGTCTTCGTCGAGCCCTTCCCCGAAGTATATGGGTCCGGGCTCTCCGAGACTTTCGTCGGATGGGTTCGAATCAACGCATCGAAGATTTGGATTCGAGTGGAGCCTGGAGAATTGAAAGAATTGTCTTAGAGAAATTTAGAATGATATGAACAAAAGAGTAAGGAAGAGAGAGTGGAATAGACAAGGATTCAAAAAATGCATATAGGGAATTCATTGATAGTGAGGATCACGAAGCCATAACAGAGTTCCCTCTTCCGTCGTGTGGCCTACGGCTACGCCGACACGCGGGAAACATCTCATACATAGATAAATCTTACACATCGGCGATCACAGCCGAGTAGCGCAGGACTGAGGTCCAATTGTTAAGCTCCTCGTTTTCCTGCGCCGGGCGGATGTGAACCCCTGAAGGAATCTCCTCGGTGACGGCATACACGGTTGGCAAGGTGTCAGTCGCGTCGTCGAAGTCCGAGGAAGGGCCGTCAGAGGTGCTCCCGATGATGAGTGGAGGCCCGGGGAAGAAATGTGATAGCGGGGGGACTGGAATGCCCCTGTGGAGCCTACCATAGTGCGTGGCGAGGCGGTGGAGGTGATTGACCCGGCGGGCCTCAATAATTTCATGGCAGGAGGGGCGAAAGCCAAGTCCCCTCCTATGCTTGTACGCTTCAACTTCAATGGGGCGGTTGATTCCTTGCCCGCGCGCTCCAAGGCCCGTGCCGGGGATGTAATGGTGGCGCAAAAGGACCCTCCCTATCATGCGGTCGGCGCGGGAAGGCCCGACCTTTCCGTAATCCCGAATAACGGAGACGGTCTCGAAGGAGTGGAAGGGCAGGTTTTCGTCATCCCCGATGCTGATGTAAGGGACCGCCGTCTCCTTATAGATGGCGTAATCCTCCTCCCCTTTGACCGTAATGATCTTCTCCTCGACGGTGAATTTCACCTTCTGATGTAGCGAGGACGGAATGGCGCCGGCCGAGTGGATCCAAGGCCTCCCAAGGAGTAGGCTGAAGGCGTTCGGGATATCCAAAACTTGGAATGTGACGCTAAAGGAGCATGGGCCGATATCTATGAGGAGATCGATTTCACCGTTCACCTCTCTCCTCGAACCATCAAAGGCTCGGACCGCTGTTTTGCTAGGGCGGATGCGGTTGAGATCCACATTCATCTGCTTCAAAGTGGTCACCGGGCATACGTTGAGCGCGGAACCGTTGTCGATCATGACCCGGCCCACGATATGGTTGTTGCACTTGCAGACGATGTGCAGTGCCCGGGAGTGCGCGCATCCTTCAGAGGGGAGCTCATCGTCCGAAAACGAGATGGTGTTGGAGAAAATAGAGTTGACGGTTTCCTCTATCCGGTCCGGGGGCGTCCCTTTGGGGACTTGCGCGGCCGTCAGGACGCGCATGAGGGCCTCCCTGTGAGGTTCCGAGTTGAGTAGGAGGGCAAGTAACGAGATGTGGGCCGGAGATTTGGCCATCTGCTCTACCACCTTATACTCGCTTGCTTTGATGACCTTCATGAAGGCTTCGGCCTCCTCTTCTGTCACCTTCTTGGACGAAGCAGGCAGGGTGCTAGGCCTCCTCTCTTCTTCGGCAGCGGGTGCCTTCCCTTTGTCGGTGGTCGCCGGGTTCTCATATAGCCGCCCTGAGCGGGTTATGCCCATGACACCGAATTGTTGCTCTAGCCTCCCGACACTTCCCTCATAGGTCCAGGGGACCCTATCGTTCGAGTATGGCTCCCGGGCGGGGACGTCTATGACAAGCGGGGCATGAGGCACGTCTACCCGGTGAACCCGACTGCGACTTCCGTCGGTACGTATTCAATCACAACGGGAGAGAACCCATCTTGTTTGCCTTCGTCCTCGCTTGACGTGCACACGGTGATCATGTTGATGGAAGGCCCCGGAGCCGGCCCATGGTCAGGAAGAGGATTGGCCTGTACGTTCGGAGGCCTTACAGCATTGAATACGAGCTCCTTCGCATCGATCATTTCCTGAACCCTCTCCCTCAATCTCCAACAAGTGTCCAGGGTGTGCCCTGGTGCACCCCGATGGTATTCGCACTGCTTGCTTTGATCTTGGATGGTGGGATCGAAGCTTGGGCCGGGCGCTATTGTCCCGATCTTATCGCGAACTTGCCGATAGATGTGGGAAAGCGGGACCGGTAGGGCCGGGTATTGTCGGCGGGGTCGCGGTTGTGGTGTGCCGCCCTGTTGACTTTGCGGGGGCGGGGCCCGTTGTGCCGGCTGAGTAGTCCTAGGAGCCGGAGGTTGATATTGAGGGGCTTGGGATGGAGCAGGGGCATAATGATGGACGACGGGCGACGACACCGCAGGTATGGGTGGAGGCGGCAGTGCGGAATAGTAGATTGATTGGGCAGGGGCTTGAGGTCGATACTGAGGTGCCTGCGGGGCGAATGAGGGAGCTGCGGGAGGCGCCGCCGTGTAGTTCATCGAATATTGCTGGGGGGCCTGTTGCGCGGTGCTGACGGTATTCACCGAAATTTCCTTTCCCCTTCTCCCGCTTGAGGATGATGATGTCGCGGAGACCTTCTTTGACGACTCCTCTCCTTTGCTGGTGGGGTCCTCCATTCTTCCAAGCTTGATGCCCAAGTCCAACTTCTTTCCGGCCTCGATGAGGTCGGAGAACGACGAAGTGTGCGCCAACAAGTGCGAGTAATATACCCCTCTCAGCGTGGAGTGGAACAATTGGATCTGTTGCACCTCGCTGATCGGAGGGATGTGCTTTGCTGCTTGGGCTCGCCACTTGGCAGCATACTCCTCAAACCTTTGGCCCCTCGCCATCTCTTTGGTGCTTAGCTCCAACAGGGTGGGAGGCGCTTCTGCGCAATACCGATACTGGTCGATGAACTTCCGGGAGAGGTCCTCCCACGTTGGGATGTCTTCGGCCTTCAACGACATGAACCAATCGAGGGCCGATCCAGACAGGCTATCCTGGAAGGAGTGGATGACGAATTCCTCGTATTCCCAATACTGCAGCATCTTCCCTCGGTAATGGCGGAGGTGGTGGCGCGGATCCGTCGTGCCTTCATAGGTCTTGAACTCTGGAACCTTGAACTTCGGGGGCAGCCGCATGCCCGGGAATAGGCTACAGTCGCCGTAGCGGGTGTTGGGGCGAACGTCGTTCGCTTGTAGGGCCCGTATAGTTTCCTCCACTCGCTTCAGCCTACGCTCCTGTTCGGCGTCGGCCTCGGGGAAGAAGTGCGTTGGTGAGGCGAGTTGGGCCGCATGAGTCGGCGTGCCCGGTTCGTGGAAGGTGGTGTTTATGGGGGGCGGTGCCTGGTAGGAGAGACCGACGTGAGGCTGCAGAGTCGGATAAGGAGGGAGTTCCGTGGCTTGAGGATGAGTTGGAGCAGGTGCGGTGGTTGCCGGGAAAACCGTCGGCGGAGGCGCCGTGTAGATCATAGCCGGAGCCGGTATGGGAGCAGGTGGAGGTGCAGACAGGGTGTGCTCCGCGGATAGGAAGGTAGCCGGTGGAAGAGGGACTACCGAAGGGGCCGGCGGTGGCGGAAATTGACTTGTGAAGGGATGGACCGTGGGCGTATACAGCGTTGGCGGTGCGGGAGCTTCAACGTTCTCCGGGGCTTGGATCGGTAGAGCCCACGGGGTCGGATCGACTGTTGGTCCCGGTCCCGGGGGAGGAGTAGAACTCGAGGAGGCCCGGTTGGGTCCTCTAAGCAATGCGAGCAGCTCCGCCATATTAGTGGCCATTTGGTTGACCGTGCCCTCGAGGGCCGCAATGCGGGCTTGGTCATCGGTGGCTGCGGATGTTGGTGAGGCCGGTGGGAGAGGCGCCCCTGAAGGTGCCGGGGGCGGGAGATGCGTCGGAAGGGCGCCAGAGTATGCGGGGAGTACGCCTGCAGGAGTAAGAGGTGGTAGAGCGTGTGTCTGCGGTGGTTGAGAGAGGGTCGGGACCGAAGGGTTGACTTCTTCGGAAATATCGACGTGATCTCCTTCCGCCATTCTGAGACGTTGACGAGTCGGGTAGCGGTGTGACGCCAGTGGTAATCACCTAGATTCCAAGAATGTGTAAGGACAGACACCAATATCTCAAATGATAAGTGCGGAATTAAGTAAAATGACAAAATGTATGAGATGCATGAGCTTTCAAAACACTAATGTCATTACATTGATTGGCTCCAAGTTCCATGGTTTTACAAAATAGAACATTCGGAAGAAAGGAAAGGAACATAAATGTAAAGCCGACATCCCTTTGCGCTTGGTGGCCGCTCGAAAGTGGCATGGGCCCGAGCGAGGGCAAAAATGGGTGCGTGAATCTGAGCCAACCCGCTCTAAAGCTCTCTGTGGTCAGTGAGTTCCGCGTGAACGTCCGCAAGCTCACAACGGAGTCGATCTCTCTTCTTCGATGGACTGCAACTCTGTGTGCATGACTCCTTGGACTGAGCTCTCCGCGTCTGGAACGTCTGCATGCAGTGTGCGGGGAATCCGTGGCAAACGTCGTCGACGAACGGGTGTGAGTCCCTGCGGATGGAATTGCGCCACATATGCTACGGTGGCTGAGAAAGCTCGTTCGTCGTCGGTAGGGTGCCCCGGGAAATGGAGCTCTTGAACGGTGCGCGTGTTCCATAGATGTTGAACTTCTCTAATCCGCAGAACTCTATCTGGAAGTAAAGTTACAATATCCGCCCACGTGAAGCGGTGGGGAGTGCGATCTGCCTCCCTAGGAATATCCTGTAGGCCGCCAAGTTGTCTGATGACTCGGGCTGGGAAAACAAGTGTGCTCCCTAAGTGACTGATCAGAGGAAGTCCTATGATTGTAGGACATCCAATGGTCATGGGACCACCGGGATTCCAGCGAGCAGCCCACAAAAACTGTGCCGGGGTGAGTCTCTTGAAGAACTGGATCCAGTCAGTGTAGTCGCGATCGGAGGGCCGAAACACTTGAAGTAGGCGAGCGATGAGTGAACGCTTGTCAGTGGTGTGGGAAAAGGGATGTGATGAACAGAATGGCCTGATGTGTCCGAGGAGCCAAATCTGAAGAAGATGCGGAGCTCCTCTCATTTTACCACGTCGAACCTCTCGTACATAGTCAAGAGACCGAATGGTCTCAACCAAGACGGCTTCTACATAACTATGGCCCCCTACCACTTGGAGGACAACTTGGGCCAGTGCCCCGTCTATGAGATTCGACGAGTGGGGGAACAGGATGGTCCCGAAGATGAGTAAGAGGAACCCGTGACAGGCGTCACGCTGGTATGATTCCTCCCTGGCATTGAGAGAACGAGCATGTATGAAGTCTATGAGCCATGCGGTCCTAATGCTATGCTCCCGCCCATGTTGAAGTTCAAGACGAATTTCTTCGTCGCGGAGATCTAAGAGATGGCGAGTCTACTCTGTATTGTGGCGAATTGGTTGGGCACCACGATGTCGAAGGTCGGCGCGGGTCGCTGAATGAGCACCGCGTACTCCTCTACTGTAGGAGCCAGCTCTGACCCCTGAAAACTGAATACAGCCCGCTGAATGTCCCAATAACTAATAGCAGCTTCAAGTAGGGTCCAATCAATGGGAGAATCAACGAGTAATGGCAAGTCTCCTATGATGAGCCGAAGGAATGCACGGTCAACAGGGCGGAATGTGTTCCAGAGGCAAGTAATGTCTGCGGATGGCGTGATGACGTCATCGAGTCTGAGACAGGGATGCGAGCGATCCATCCTTACCTAGATGGGGGAGATGTCGACTTAACATTTTTAGGATCAAATCAATGTAATGTCCTAGGTTTTTCGAAAAAATGTATGCAGTGCGAAAAGATAAACTATAGTTGTGTTCTTTACAGTATACATCGCTCTTTCTTATAAAAACAACAAAAATGCCCGTCCTAAAAAAAACTATGGGCTGACTCGAGGACTCGACTTGGGGTCGGTTGACGGCATGGAGGTAAAAATTGGTCCAGCATGACGGTCCCTGTGTATGCATGGTTTTCGGTGCTACTGGGAGAACCGCTAACTAGGGATGGGGGCTCCCGACTCAAGGGTGTGAATTCCTTGAAATCGAGCGAGGATCTTTGGGGGCCGATTCGGTGGCATAGCCGGCTCGATCCGTTCCCTTACTCGGAACCTCTGACTAACCTAGCTTCCTATATTGGTGCCCGTGGGATGTCGGACAAGGTCTCTAAGAATCTAGTATGATGTGCAATGCATGTGCGGGAAATAAGATGCGTAAAGTAGATAAGCGGGAAATGCGGAAAGCGGTAAATAGACAAGCAAACAAACAAGCGGGAACGAGCCCGAACCCTCTAAGTCCCCAGTGGAGTCGCCAAGCTGTGCGCACCCGAATTTAATCTCGTCGGGGCACGCATGTGCGCGCCTAAGCAAACACGGCTTGGGAGTGTCCACCTTCCCGGGGATGCGCGACGGACGCACATGAGAAGGAGTCGCCACTTGCCATTTTACGACCCGAGGGTCGAGGGTCGGCAAGTTACCCGGGTCTAGGGGTACGGGGTACACCTAAATGCTAAGGCAATGGTCGTACGGAACCGAAAGTTCCGAATTCGTGGGTTCTATTACGTGCGGGCCTATATCCCGCACGCCCTTTCGGTACTCTAGCTTGCTAGGCTTGCCATTTTGTTTATTCACCGCGTGATTTAGGGTCGCACTTGACTAGCCCGTTTTGACACCGTAAAATCGATGAATCGATTGAGTTGGGCCAAGAATCCGAAAGATGAGTAGGCTTGTGAGTCAAGGAATCGGTTCGCTATCTTAGCGTTACAGTTCTTCGAACCGTGACGGTCGATTCCCTGCGCGAACCAAGACCATGATTATTCGAGCTTACTCACCCTTTGGTGGCGATAGACCAACTTGACCAATCCGGCACTCGGACCTCTCGCTCACCGATCGGGGATCCTTACAAGTAAATGGACATACAAATAGAATCCTCACAATGTTCCCTCGTATAATTACAAAATGCAACTGAATAAGTAAATGGATCCCGATCGGTTTGCATTGGGCCAATATTCCGCTCTGGCTAACCGAGTATTTTGAATAGCCGATAAACAAATTAAGGCAACGCGGGCTCAAGGAGCCGGGGGTCGGGTCCGATCGATCCAACGGTCTTTGGGAGAACCGGTCGGTTCCCACTGTGTCCGATGGGCCGATTGAGCTCCCGGGTGATATCTAAACCCGTTTCACACGCTCGATCCAAATCCGCCTTCCACATAGGCCGCATTCGGAGTGTGACAGTGAATCGAGGCTAGATCCCATTCCGCACTCGGGTTGCACGCGCTCGGTGAATTAGGAGGCGTTGGACCTCGTGTTCGGTAGTTTGGGGCATTGGACCCCGTGTAACACGTAGCCTATGGGCTCGGGCCCGAATCGCGATAAATCATCAAAAGCAAGAACAAAACAGAAGAAAACTGATATAACTGACACGTTACAGACAACAACTGACAATTGTCGGTGAATACAGACAAGTGGTGTATTAAGTCGAATGTACGTGACTTAATCAGTTATTACCCGTGGTTGATTGGCAAACAATGCATCTAACCTAGGCAAACATAGAGGGCGGGCTAGGATAAGGTTCTAAGCCAATTACATATGTGTGTTTGTTTTATGACTCTTATTCAGTTAAGTGTCACTGTGGTTTCACCGAATTAGCCAAACTCGTGTTTTGACTCTAGATTGGAATCTACCATTCCCCCTATTCATTATCTAGTGTTTGATTAGGCCAAATGCACGATTAATCCGGTTGTTCGTGTTTTGTAACTGAAATAAAATGATCCCCACTGAATCTACAATAGGAAGAAGGAAACACCGAAGACGAACGAAATGGGCCACACGAATGAAACTCGTACCCGAACGGGTTGCCCTTTTTCGTTCATAGTTCTAGGTGTTTCCAACTCCCTAAACCTAGGGTATCGGTGAATCACGGAATGACGATTATGCCCTTGGATGATAAAATTGTGGTGTTCGTATACAAATTGGAGATCGTGTTGCACGAGGGAGTCTAAGGAGGACTCTCGTGCCCCGACTCGGGCCGCCTCAAATTGGGCCCGGACTCGAGTCACGGCACGTGAGTATTCCCTAGACATCAATTCTATTCGTGTTACGCATCTCGGTATTTTGAAATTGTGAATTTTAGTGGAAAAGGGGATTCACGCCGTTCCGTAAATCATCGATGCGTTTTACCAATTAAGGATCAATTAACCCGATTATTTAGTCCATGTGACTTAGTTAACCGAATGATGCGCATCCCGTTTTCCCATTTGTGAAATCCTTCAGTGATTATTGATTCTCGTTGCAATTACGGTTCCGACGTGCGACGTCCGGATCTAGCAAGCCTAATAAATAATAATCATGTAGAATAGGATTAAAGGGGAATATGATAAAAAACAATTCCAAGGGTCGTCTTCGGAAGGACGGAAAGACCAAACGAGGCTCCAAGGAGTGGAAGGAGGGCTCGGCCATCCCCAAATGTGATCGGCCGAACACTCCTTGACCCGGTTCGAGTCTCGATGGGTCTTTCGTGTCATTCCTAGCCGATCATTGCATGCATCAAACAATCCGCACATGAGAACAATGTATATTTCCCTAAATCGGGACTAACACGATCACGGTTTACATGAATAAACACACAAAGCATACAACGAGTCATATTTATGGAATTAACGAATGAACTTAATTTATTTCATGGTGGTCTTAGTGATATTACATGGGAAATACACGGCATCAAGGAGAAAGAAGAGCCCTAGGGGTTCGGTTAGGCCAAGGAGCCTCACGGATCACCCATCGCAAGGGTATGGCCGTGAGCCCCTTTGACATAACCGAACCATCTAAGGGCTCTCCCTCCTAGATTCCGAGCCATTCCCTTCGTTAGACACCTCTTAGCCACAGTTAGGACCTTCCCGAACGTGGAGATGGTCTAATCCAAGAGAATGAAGCGGTTGTGGACTCGAAGGAGCCAAGGAGGCTCACGGCCCATCCCCTATGAGGTTCGACCGGGAGGTTCCGTGGCTCTCTCGAGTCTATATCCGTTTCATTCCCCTAGATTCGGACCACATCACGTATACATGCATGTTTACACGATCATATAGACGTAGAATAACAAGATGGAACACGTACGTTGCATGAGGATGCATGGCAAGTTCGGATCTAAAAGAAAAATGAAATCTTGCATGCATACCGACTTTTAAAACGTATAAACACTTCATACAAGTAAAGATAGAAAGTCCTAACTCTTCTAAGTTGTAAAGGGATGTTACCTAGCCTCGTTGCAAGAGGGAAAGAGTCGGGGAAGTGGCCGTGGGAGTCGCTAGACCCGGCTGGACGTTGCGGACAGTGGGTGACCCGGGTAAGGCGCGGCTGTAGCAGTCACGGGAGAAAGGCTTGGCACGCTAGCTCCGGTCACGGCACGGTGCGAGGTCGGGCTCGTTGGACTCCTAAGGAGTAGATCTAGGTGGTCGTGGAAAGCTCCGAGCGTGCCGAACCCTGAATAAGTCGGAAACGACGAGAGAAGTTCCGATAAAAAAAAAACAGAAACCCGGTTAGTGAAAATGGGTAGAACGGAGGTCGTGCACGGTTGGTCGGCCCTCGGACCGTGACCACCTCTTCACGGGGGAGGGTGAGGGTTGTGAGGAACCCTTTAAATGTGATGGCACGACTCTCCGAGGTCGTGGGATGAAATGGCACGCCGTTAGTGTTCGGTGCGCGCAGTGAGGGTCTCGGGACCCGATTGCAATTTCGACTGGAACGGGGTCTTGGGGACCTCAAATCGAAAATCCAAGTCCGGAAATGGACTTAGGGGGTAGGAAATATGTAGGCTATGAAGTTTGAGAATTTTTGGGTTTAAGTCGGGTCGGGTGGTTACCGGGATACCGGGTGGTTTTCCGGCGGTTTTGGCCGGTTTCGGCCTTGGCAAGGGGTGGACGGAAGTGAGGGGATGGGCTGAGGTTTGAGAGAGTTCTTGAGAGAGATTGGCTTGAGAGAGAGTGGAGTTGAAGAAGTGATTAAGTCTAATGGTAAAAGGGCTTATAAAGGGAAGGCTAATGACTTGATTAAGTGAAGTTAAGTGTGGTTTAGTGGGCTAACCTAGGGCTGCCGAATTTTCAATGGGGGATTAGGGAGGGGTAGATGTCTTGTAGAGTGTGGGGAAAGGAAAGGAAGGAGTGATGGGTGTGATAGGATGTGATAGGAAGTGATGGATGGATGGAGGGAGGTGATAGATGGGAGGGAAATTCAAATGTGTGGTAGGGGTGAGTTGGAGCCGACGGTGGGAGAGGCTTGAGCCGCGGCTTGAGCTGTCCAATCCGAGCCGAGGGTTGAGCCGTGGCTTGGGTTGAGCCGCGGCTTGATGGCTTGGCTTGGCTAGGCTGTGGGTCCCATCCGATTAGGAGAAAAGCCGGCAAACGCTTGAGACTTGATTGAGCTCGCGTCCGAACTCCGATGTCCAATTAATTTGAAGATTTGGAATGCTTGGACTACGAGGATTTGAGCGAGCCCAATATCGCCATGCGTCGCGTGGACGAACGTTCGGGCGACTCGGCGCCTCGGGAATCGGTTTCGCCCCGTTTAGACGTTCGGAGTGGAATTTAGCGCCCCTCGACCCCCGATTGACCTTTGTGCATCCTTGCATTTGTTTTGACGATCCTTTTGCCCTGCGGGGGATCGTTGGCCCGTTTGTCCTCGGTCAGGGACCGTTGGCCCGGGAAGGCCTAGGGACTTCGACCGGGATTTTCTCAGTGTGCCTTGAATGCCTTGAAGTGCTTGGAGGTTATCGTGAGGTACTCAGAGATCGTTGTGGTCTCTGCTTTCCGTGGAAATACCCGAAGGTTCACCGGGAGGCGTTCGTGATCACTGAAGCGTACTTCGGGAGATCGAGCCGAGTTCCGGAAGGTTGTCTGAAACTTGTTCCCTGGCCCTGGTGGTCCCTGGGCGCCTGTAGACCCGTTTTGAGGGGCCGCTTGCTTGTCAGTGGAGCGAACCCCGGGAGCTCTGTCAGAAAAGGCGTCCGTGGGGGATCAGGGTGTCCCGGCTTAAGCAGGATGTCCCGGAAATGCGCCCGGACGTGTCATTGGTCATTTTGGCACTAGGAGGGATTTTTGGAGCCCCATATTGGGCACCTTTCGGTGCTTCGGTGACTCAGTGATGAATAGTGCCACAGTGCCAGCTCCGTTGTTTTCGGGATTCCTCGTTCGTCTGTTCTTCTGACTGCTTTCTTCCGCCTTTCTCGGTGGACCGTGTTTTTCTTTATTGTCCATGACCCCGTGCCCGCCTATTTGCCTCCGATTGCCGGGCGATGAATAGTGTCCCGAGTTTCAGTCGGGAATCCTTGTGCGGGAAGCCGGTGGACCAAAATGGGGTGCTGACAGTCGGTGAAGCGAATTGGGCCGCGTGGGTCGGTGTGCCCGGTTCGTGGAAGGCGGTGTTTATAGGAGGCGGCGCCTGGTAGGAGAGGCCGGCGTGAGGCTGTAGAGGCGGATAGGGAGGAAGCTCAGTGGCTTGGAGGTGCGTCGGAGCAGGTGCGGTGGGTGTCGGGAAAACCGTCGATGGGGGTACCGCATAGGTCATAGCCGGAGCCGGTATGGAAACTGGTGGAGGTGCAGACAAGATGTGCTCCGAGGTTAGGAAGGTAGCAGGCGGAAGAGGGACTACCGAAGGGGCCGGTGGCGGCGGGAGTTGACTGGTAAAGGGGTGAATCGTGGACGCATACAACGTTGGCGGTGCGGGAGCCACGTCATTCTCCGGGGCTTGGGTTGGTGGAGCCCCCGGGGTTGGATCGACTGTTGGCCCCGGTCCCGGTGGGGGTGTGGAGCTCGAAGAGGCCCAGTTCGGTCCTCTAAGCAGAGCGAGCAGCTCTGCCATGTTAGTGGCCATTTGGTTGACCGTACCCTCGAGGGCCGCGATGCGGGCTTGGTCATTCGTGGCGGTGGAAGTTGGTGAGGCCGGTGGCAGAGGCGCTCCCAATGACGCCGGGGGCGGGAGATGTGTTGGAAGGGCACTGGAATACACAGGGAGTACGCCTGCAGGAGTGAGAGGCGGCGGGTCGTGTGTCTGCGGTGGTTGAGAAAGGGTCGGGACCGAAGGGTTGACCTCTTCGGAAACATCAACGTGATCTCCTTCTGCCATCCTGAGGCGTTGACGAGTCGGGTAGCGGTGGGACGCCAGTGGTAATCACCTGCATTCCAAGGGTGCATAAGGACAGACACCGATAACTCGAATGATAAGTGCGGAATTAAGTAAAATGACAAAATGTATGAGATGCATGAGCTTTCAAAACACTGATGTCATTACATTGATTAGCTCCAAGTTCCATGGTTTTACAAAATAGAACATTCGGAAGAAAAGAAAGGAACATAAACGTAAAGCCGACATCCCTTTGCGCTCGGTGGCCGCTCGAAAGTGGCGTGGGTCCGAGCGAGGGCAAAAATGAGTGCACCTACTAATCCTAAGGATGGGCGAGGTTGCGCGCCCTCTTGTGCACTCGATCCAACTCCGCGCTCAAGCGGGCCATCTCCCTATCTAAGTGTGCGACCCGGGCGCGTGCTCGAGTCAGCTGTGTCTGAACCTCCCTGTAGTCCGCGACCTCTGCGCGGGAGTCAACAAGCTCACAACGGAGCCTATCCCGTTCCTCCCTGACGGCCCTTAGCTCTGCGTGCATGGCCGCTTGGATAGAACTCTCGGCTTCGGGGGCGAGGGTGGATGCAGCGCGGGGAGTCGGGGTGACCTGAGGCCGTTGTGGTGGTGTCGATCCTTGCGGGTAGAACCGGGCCACGTATGCTGAGGTGGCAGAAAATGCCCGCTCCTCGTCGGTGGGGTGCTCGGGGAAGTACAGGCGCTGTATGGTGCTAGCATCCCGCTGACGGCGGATCTCCCGAATCTGTAGGAATCTATCGGGGGCCGTAGACGTGGAGTCGGCCCATTGGATGCGGAAAGGTAGGCGGTCCGCCTCGACGGGAATGTCCTGTAGGCCGCCGGGTTGTCTGATTACTCGGCCGGGAAATATGAGGGTGCTCCCCAAATGGCTGAGGAGGGGAACTCCCACAATTCCGGGACATCCCGTGATCATGGGGCCGCCGGGATTCCATCGGGCGACCCATAGGAACCGTGAGGGCGTCAGCTGCGCCAAAAGCGCCTCCATTCCGAGAAGCTGTGCTCGGGAGGTGGGATGACCGGCGCCAAGCGTTCGATCGGCGAGCGCTCGTCGGCGATGTAGGAGAACGGATGTGACGAGCAGAACGGGCGGATATGAGCTAGAAGCCAAATCTGTAGCAAGTGCGGGGATCCTCTCATCCTTCCGTGCCGAACCTCCCTAACATAGTCAAGAGACCGAACGGTCTCGGCTAACAAAGCCTCCACATAACTATGGCCTCCCACCGCTTGGAGGACGACTTGGGCTATAGCCCCGTCGATGAGGTTCGGCGAGTACGGGAACAGGAGGGTGCCAAAGACCAAGAGCAGGAATCCATGGCAAGCATCGCGCTGATAGGAAGCCGTAGTAGGCGTTATTGCGCGGAGGAGTGTCCAATCAGAGAGCCACGCAATCCTGATGCCTTGATCCCACCTCTGATGAAGCTCCTCGTGGATATCTTGAGCGGGTATGCGGAGAAGAGTGGAGAGTTGACCCTGGACGGTTGTGAACGGGTTGGGTCTGAATATGCCTTGGGTCGTGGGTGTGGGCCTCTGGATGAGTGCCGTGTACTCCTCGATCGTAGGAGCTAACTCTGTCCCCTGGAAGTTGAATACTGCGTGCTCGGGATCCCAAAATTCGGTGGCAGTCCTCAAGAAGATCCAGTCTACCGGAGTTTCCGTGAGCATGACCATGCCTCCGACGATGTCCTGGATGAAAGCGCGATCCACCGGCCGGAGAGTCCTCCAGATGCGCATGATGTCTTGCCTTGGCGGCGTGATTGCTTCAAGCCTAAGACCGGAAGCCGGGCGGTCCATCCTTACCTAGATGGAGGAGATGCCGGCTTAACGCTTTTAGAATCAAATCAATGTAATGTCCTAAGTCTTTTTCGAAAGAATGTATGCAGTGCGGAAAGATAAACTATAGTTGTGTTCTTTACAGTATACATCGCTCTTTCTTACAAAAACAAAAATGCCCATCCTAAAAAAAAACTACGGGCCGACTCAAGGACTCGACTTTGGGTCGGTTGATGGCATGGAGGTAAAAAATTGGTCCAGCATGACGGTCCCTGTGTATGCATGGTTTTCGGTGCTACCGGGAGAACCGCTAACTAGGGATGGGGGCTCCCGACTCAAGGGTGTGAATTCCTTGAAATTGAGCGAGGATCTTTGGGGGCCGGTTCGGTGGCATAGCCGACTCGATCCGTTCCCTTACTCGGAACCTCTGACTAACCTAGCTTCCTATATTGGTGCCCGTGGGATGTCGAACAAGATACCTAAGAAACTAGTATGATATGCAATGCATGTGTGAAATAAATGTGCGAAAATAGATAAGCGGTAAATGACGGAAAGCGGTAAATGATGGAAAGCAGTAAAATAAACAAGCAAGCAAGCAAACGGGATTGAGCCCGAACCGTCTAGATGTCCCCAGCGGAGTCGCCAAGCTGTGCGCACCCGAATTTAATCTCGTCGGGGCACGCATGCGCGCGCCTAAGCAAACGCGGCTTGGGAGTGTCCACCCTCCCGGGGACGCGCGACGGACGTACGTGAGAAGGAGTCGCCACTTGCCATTTTACGACCCGAGGGTCGAGGGCCGGCAAGTTACCCGGGTCTAGGGGTACGGGGTACACCTAAATGCTAAGGCAATGGTCGTACGGAACCGGAAATTCCGAATTCGGGGGTCCTATTACGTGCGGGCCTATATCCCGCACGCCCTTTCGGTACTCTAGCTTGCTAGGCTTGCCATTTTGTTTATTTACCGCATGATTTAGAGTTGCGCTCGACTCGCCCGTTTTGACACCGTAAATTCGATGAAGTGATCAAGTTGGGCCAAGAGTCCAAAAGATGAGTAGGCTTGTGCATCGAGGAATCGGTTCACTATCTTTGTGTTACAGTTCATCGAACCGTGATGGTCGATTCCCTGCGCGAGCCGAGACCGCGAGTATTCGAGCTTGCTCATCTCTTGGTGATAATAGACCAACTCGACCGATTCGACACTCGGACCTCTTGCTCACCGATCGGGGATCCTTACAAGTGAATGATTATACAAATAAAATCCTCGCGATGTTCTCTCGAATAATTACAAAGTGCAACTGAATAAGTAAATGGATCCCGATCGGTTTGCATTGGGCCAATATTCCGCTCCGGCTCACCGTGTGTTTTGAATGACCGATAAATAAATTAAGGCAACGCGGGCTCAAAGAGCCGGGGGTCGGGTCCAATCGAACCGACGGTTTGCAGGAGAACTGATTAGTTCCTACTCTAACCGTTGGACCAATCGAGCTCCCGGGTGATATCTAAACACGCTTCACACATCCAATCCAAATTACCTTCCACATAGGCCATATTTGGAGTGCGATGGTGAATCGAGGCTAGATCCCATTCCGCACTCGGGTTGCACGCGCTCGGTGAGTTAAGAGGCGTTGGACCTCGTGTTCGGTGATTTGGGGCGTTGGACCCCATGCAACACGTGACCTATGGGTTCAGGCCCGAACCGCAATAAATCATCATATGCAAGAATAAAACAGAAGAAAACTGATAAAACTGGTACAATACAGAAAGCAACTAACAATTGTCGGTGGATGCGGACAAGTGGTGTATTAAGTCGAATATACGTGATTTAATCAGTTATTACCCGGGGTTGATTGGCAAACAATATGTCTAACCTAGGCAAACATAGATGGCGGATTAGGATAAGGTTCTAAGCCAATTGCATGTGTGTGTTTGTTTTATGACTCTCATTCAGTTAAGTGTCACTGCGGTTTCACCGAATTAGCCAAACTCGTGTTTTGACTCTAGATTGGGATCTATTATCCCACCTATCCATTATCTAGGGTTCGATTAGGCCGAATGTACGATTAATCCGGTTGTTCGTGTTTTGCAACTGAAATAAAATGCTTCCCACCGAATCTGCGATAGGAAGATGGAAACACCGAGAGTAGGCGGAATGGGTCGTGCGAATGAGACTCGCACCCGGACGGGTAGCCCTTTTCCGTCCATAGATCGAGGTGTTTCAGACTTCCTAGCGCCTAAGGTATCGGTGAATTACGGAATGACGATTATGCCCTTGGATGATAAAATTGCAACGTTCGTGTATAAATTGGAGATCGCGTCACACGAAGGAGTCTAAGGAGGACTCTCGTACCCCGACTCGGGCCGCCTCAAATTGGGCCCGGACTTGAGTCATGGCACGTGAGTATTCACTAGACGTCAATTCTATTCGTGTCACGAGTCTCAATATTTTGAAATCGTGAGTTATGATGGAGAAGGTCATTCTCGCCATTCCGTAAATCATCGATGCGTTTACAAATTAATAACCAATTTGCCCAATTGTTTAGTCCGAGTGTTTTAATTAATCGAATAGTACGTCCCGTTTTCCCATTTTGTGAAATTATTCGGTGGTTATCAATTTGTATCACAATTACGGATTCGATGGGTGATTATCCAAATTAACATATTTAATGAATAACCGATACACGATCGACAATTAAATGGAAGATACAATCACACACAACTCTAAGAACCAATTCCCAAACGGGAGAAGAGGCCGACCTAGACTCGAGAAGAGCCACGGGACACTTGATCACGCCCCGACGGAGGTGATCGAACATTTCCTTGGCTCATCCCCGAATCTTGAGCGGTCTCTTACACCGATTTCAATTGTTTCTTACATGTTTCACGTGCCATGTAAATCATCAATACGAGCATTCAATAAAAGGGTGCCGTCATGACGTCAAGCATATGAACAAACACGCGAAATGAACACGAACATCATGTTTAATGAAATTTGCGATACTACATTGGCTTATTCAGCCCCAAATCCGGAAATATGTCTCGAGAAGCTTCCGACATCACGGGAAGAGAAGTCCATGGTCTCGGTACGGCCAAGGGCCTCTCGGCCTCCTTGTAAAGAAGGTGGCCGTGAGCTCCCCTTGATACCGCCGACCCGTGAAGACCTCTCCCCCCTAGATCTCGAATGTTTCTCGCTGTATTATCGTATCTTGGTCACGGTTAAGGGGATCACGACTATAGAGATGGCCTAGTCCGAAAGGATGAGGCGACCACGAACTCTAGAGAGCCAAAAGGGCTCACGGCCTCCCTTAGGAGGTTCAGCCGAGAGGCCTCACGGCTCTCTTGAGTTGGTGACGGTCTCATCCCAACGGATCCTAACCACCTCGTGCTATGTATGCATGGTCATACAAAATATGGACGTAACAATAGAAATAAAATGCGTAACGATGCATGCTTTGCATGGGGAGTTCGAATCTAAAAAAAGGTGACATCTTTTATGTATCCCGGTTCTCCAAATCTCGTTATCGTTTCATTCAAGCAAATATCGGGGATCCTAACTCCTCTAAGTTGTAAAGAGACGTTACCTAGCCTCAATGTGCGCGGGAAAGATTCGGGGAAGTGGCCGTGGGAGTCGCAAGACTCGGCTTGAAGGCTACGGGTGGGTGATCCGGATGGACGCGCAGCCGCGGCAGTCTCGGGGAACTGGGTCGGCACGCTCGCTATGGTCACGGCACGGTGCAAGGTCGGGCTCGTTGGACTCCTAAGAGGTGGATCTAGAGGACTATGGGCAGACCCGTACGTGCCAAGGCCTGAACAAACCCGAAAATGTGAGAGAAAGTTCGGTGAGAATGCGGGAAACCCGGTAAGAGAGAAATAGTGAAACGGTGGTTGTGCACGGTTGATCGGCCCTCGGACCGTGACCACCTCTTCACGAAAGAGGGTGAGGGTTGTGAGGAACCCTTTGGACGTGATGGCACGACTCGCCGAAGTCGTGGGAAGAAATGGCACGCGTAGAGGTCCGGTGTGCGCCCGGGTGGCCCACGAGACCCGATTCTTCCTTCGGCTGGAACGCGATGATGGAGGCCTCAAATGGGGGATCTAAGCCCGAAAATGGACTTAGGGGGTGGAAAATATGTAGGCTAGGGAGTTTGGTGATTTTTGGTTTAAGTCGGGTCAGGTGGTCACCGAAATACCGGGTGGTTTTCCGATGATTTTGGCCGGTTTCGGCCTTGGCAAGGGCTGGACGAGTGAGTGGGAGTGGGCTGGAGTTTGAGAGGATTCTTGAGAGCGATTGGCTTGAGAGAGAGTGAGAATGAAGAAGTGATTAGAGTTAATGATGAATGAGAACTTATAGGGGAGGCTAATGACTTGCTTTGGGGAAGTTAATTGCGGTTTTGGGCTTAATGGGGCTGCCGAAATGGCTTAGGGTGGCTGCCGAAATTTCTAATGGGATTAGGGAGGGGGAGATGTCACTTAGAGTGTGGGGGAAGCAAGGGTAAGAGTGATGGGAGGTGATGGAGAGGTGATAGGAGGTGATAGGTGTGTAAGAGGTGTAAGAAGATTTGAATTTTGTGGTGGGGGGAAGCTTGAGCCGCCGGCCATGGGGAGAAGCCACGGCTGATTGAGGGCGAGCCGAGCTTGGAGGGGTTGAGCCGTGGCTTGGGGTTGAGCCGCGACTTGACGGCTTGGCTTGGCTGAGTTGTGGGTCCCATTCGATTGAGAGAAAAGCCGGAAAATGCTTGAGACTTGATTGGGTGCGCGTCCGATCTCCGATGTCCAATTAATTTATGGATTTGGAATGCTTGAATGACGAGGATTTGAACGAGCCTAATATCGCCATGCGTCGTGTGGACGAACGTTCGGGCGACTCGGCGCCTCGAGAGTCGGTTTTGCCCTGTTTGGACGTTCGGAGTGGAGTTTAGCGCCCCTTGACCCCCGATTGATCTTTGTGCATTCTTGCATTCGTTTTGGCGATCCTTTTGCCCCGTGGGTGATCGTTGGCTCGTCGTCCTAGGTCGGGGACCGTTGGCCCGGGAAGACCTAGGGACTTTGACCGGGATTTTCTCAGTGTGCCCTGAATGCCTTGAGGTGCTCGGGGATTATTGTGAGGTGCTCAGAGATCGCCGTGGTCTCTGCTTTCTGTGGAAATACCCCGAAAGCTCACCGGGAGGCGCTCGTGACCACTGAAACGTACTTCGGGAGATCGAGCCGAGCTCCGGAAGGTTGTCTGAAGCTTGTTCCCCGGCCCTGGTGGTCCCTGGATGCCTGTAGGCCCGTTTTGAGGGGCCGTTTGCTTGTCAGTGGAGCGAACCCCGAGAGCTCTGTCAGAAAAGGCGTCCGTGGGCGATCGGGCTGTCCCGGCTTAAGCAGGATGTCCCGGAGATGCGCCCGGACGTGTCATTGGTCATTTTGGTACTGAGAGGGATTTTTGGAGCCCCATATTGGGCACCTTTCGGTGCTTCGGTGACTCAGTGATGAATAGTGCCACAGTGCCAGCTCTGCCGTTTTCGGGGTTCTTTGTCCGTTCGTTCTTCCGATGGCTTTCCTTTGCTTTTCTTAGCGACCCAGCTCTTCTCTCATTGTTCATGACTCCGTGCTCGCCTATTTGTCTCTGATTGCTGGGTCATGAATAGTAACCCGGGCTTTGATCGGGGATTCTCGTGTGGGAAGCCGGTGGGCCAAAATGGGGTGCTGACAGTACCACGGCGGCCGAATTAGGTAGGCCTTGATGGTGTCGAAGCCTTTTGACACTCGTGGTCCCACTCCATCACCGCATTCTTGTGGAGCAAGCGAAAGAGCGGCTGACACTTATCCGTCATATTTGCAATGAAGTGCGCAATGTAGTTCAATCGCCCCAAGAAGCCGCCTACCTCCGGAACCGTCGATGGTGGGGGAAGCTCTTTGATTGCCTTGACTTTGTCCGGATCCACTTCGATGACGCGCTCACTTACCACGAACCCTAGCAGCTTCCTTGATCGGGCACCAAATGTGCATTTTGCCGGATTGAGCCGGAGCTTGTATTCTCTCAAGCGATCGAAAAGGCGCTTCAGGTTGACAAGGTGGTCTTCTCCCTCTTTGGACTTGGCGATCATGTCATCGACGTATACCTCGACTTCTTTTTGCATCATGTCGTGGAATAGTGTGACCATAGCCCTCTGATAAGTTGCCCCTGCGTTCTTGAGGCCGAAAGGCATAACGCGGTAGCAAAAGGTTCCCCACATCGTGGTGAACGTCGTCTTGAGTTTGTCTTTTTCGGCCATCCGGATTTGATATTTTTTCTCACACGAATGCTCACCTTTTGCTACGATTCCCCATGTTTGGGCGGGATCGCACCCCTCGGGTCCTCTAACTTTTGCCTAGGCCGCCTCAGAGAGGTTTTCGACCTAGCGAGGAAGTGACTTGTGCTCTCCTTTCGCCACGACTCCCCTTTGCGGGATTTTAAGTCGTGCCACTCGTTCCCTAGCTTTTGCCTAGGCCGCCTCAAAGAGATTTTCAACCTAGCGGGGAATTTTATTTTTTTCTCTCAAGAAAGCTTAGTATTGGACAAAAGGTGGGAATTGATGCTCGTTCATGAGAACAGGAATGTCTTTCAACAAAAACAGGCACGGAGCCCAGCGAGTAAAGAATGTACAAGTGCTCATGGATAGTATTTCTTGATGGCGTCAGCGTTGACGGGAAGGGCATTTTCAGTGCCGTCCATGTCGCTCAAAATGACCGCTCCTCCGGAGAAAACCTCTTTGACGACAAAGGGGCCGTCGTATTTGTACGAGAATTTCCCTCGAGAGTCCAGCGTGACGTGTAGGACTTTTCTCAAAACGAGGTTGCCAGGGCTGAAATCGCGGTGGCGGACTCTTGCGTTGAAGGCTCGAGCCATTCTTTGTTGGTAACACTGTCCGTGGCATAGCGCTTTCAGCCTCTTCTCATCAATGAAATTCAACTGTTCGTACCGCTGCTTCGCCCATTCTGCTTCTTCAAGTTCGGTCTCGGCGAGAATTCTCATGGAAGGGATCTCCACTTCGATTAGGAGGACGGCCTCCATGCCATAGACTAGGGAGTACGGGGTTGCCCCGGTTGAGGTCCGTATGGATGTCCGGTACGCCAAGAGCGCATAGGGGAGCATCTCGTGCCAATCCTTGTAGTTCACCGTCATTTTTTCGATGATCTTCTTGATGTTCTTATTCGCCACTTCCACCGCACCGTTCATTTGGGGACGGTACGAGGTGGAGTTGTGGTGTCGGATTTTGAATTGTGCACAGAGCTCATCGATGACCTTGTTGTTCAGGTTCTTGGCGTTGTCCGTGATGATTGTCGCAGGGACCCCGTACCGGGTGATGACGTCGCCTCTGAGAAAACGGGCCACGGCCTTTGCGGTAACTGACACAAGAGTGATGGCCTCGATCCATTCGGTGAAGTAATCGATTGCTACCAAAATGAACATATGCCCATTAGTCGCTTTGGGGTTGATCGGGCCAATCACATTCATCCCCCACATCGAAAAAGGCCACGGTGCCGTCATGGGGCGCAGTTCATTGGGCGGCGCTTTGATCTGATCGGCGTAAACTTGACATCGGTGGCAATGTCTGACGTGTTTCACACAATGAGTCTCCATGGTGGACAAATAATAGCCTAGGCGCATAATCTTCTTAGCGAGCATGAGACCGTTCATATGGGGTCCACAGTTTCCCCCGTGCACTTCCTCCATGAGACGTCGTGATTCGTGTTCATCGATGTACCGGAGGAGTGTGGAGTCGAAGGAACAGCGGTAGAGTATCTCGCCGCTCAAAAAGTAATGTATCGCGAGGCGTCTGAGAGTCTTCCGATCACGGCGGTCGGCGAATGGGGGGTATTGGCCGGTTCGTAGAAGGTTCTTGATGTCTTCGTACCACGGCTTCGCCTCGGATGCTTCGATTGAGTTGCAGTGTGCCGGTCCTTCGACTATCTCAATCTCGAGGGGCTCGATAAGGTTTTCCTTTGTGATACTCACCATGGAGGCGAGCGTTGCAAGCGCATCCGCGAATTGATTTGTCATGCGTGGGGTATAGGTGAACGAGATGTCCTCAAAGTTCTCGATTAACTTCTCGAGGTATTCGTGGTATGGCACTAACTTCGCATCTTTCGTCTTCCACTGCCCCAATGTTTGGAATATGATGAGCATAGAGTCGCCGAACACTTCTAGCTCTTTTACCTTGAAATCAATCGCCGCTTGTAGGCCGAGAATACATGCCTCGTATTCGGCCACATTATTAGTGCATGGGAAGTCGATCTTTGCCGCTACCGGGTAATAGCGTCTGTCTGGGGATATTAGTACTGCACCGATACCTGATCCCGTGGAATTGACGGCACCGTCGAAGTACATCTTCCTCTCCAGTTTCTCTCCCTCGTGGTCTACTTGGAGAATCCCCTCATCCGGGAAGTCGGGATTAATCGGTGTGTGGTCTTCAATTGAGAATTCTGCCAAATAATCCGCGATCGCATGCCCCTTGACCGAAGTGCGGGACACGTACTCGATATCATACTCTGTCAACTGACGACGCCATTTGGCGAGGTTCCACGTGGAGGAGGGGCTGTCGAGTAAATACTTCAGGAGATCTGCCTTTGACAGCAAGCGGATCGTATGGTAAAGCGTGTATTGTCGGAGCCTTTGCATGACCCACACCAATGCACAACACATCTTCTCAATTTCCGGGTAATTGGACTCTCCATCAGTGAACTTTTTGCTCAGATAATAGATCGCGCACTCCGTGCGTGTGGACTCCTCCTCCTGCCCCAGCATGCATCCTAATGATTGGCGGCGTACAGTTAGGTAAAGTAAGAGGGGGCGGCCCGGTGTAGGCAGGACCAATACCGGCGGTTGGACTAGATAGGCCTTGATGGTGTCAAAGGCCTTCTGACATTCTTCGTCCCATTCGATCGCCGCGTTCTTGCGGAGCAAGTGAAAGAGTGGTTGGCATTTGTCTGTCAGGTTTGCGATGAATCGTGCTATGTAATTCAATCGCCCTAGGAAGCCTTGTACTTCGCGGACCGAAGACGGTGGAGGAAGTTCTTTAATCTCCTTGACTTTATCGGGATCTACCTCGATGCCGCGCTCGCTGACCACGAATCCTAGTAGTTTTCCCGATCGAGCGTCGAAAGTGTATTTTGCCGGATTAAGCCGGAGTTTGTACTCTTTTAAGCGGTCGAAGAGACGTTTCAAATTAACAAGGTGATCTTCTCCTTCTTTGGACTTGGCAATCATGTCGTCGACATAGACCTCGACTTCCTTGTGCATCATGTCGTGGAACAACGTAACCATAGCCCTCTGATAAGTTGCCCCGGCGTTCTTGAGGCCGAAGGGCATGACGCGGTAACAAAAAGTTCCCCACATGGTAGTGAACGTCGTCTTGATCTTGTCTTCCTCGACCATCCGAATTTGGTTGTATCCGGAGAAACCGTCCATGAAAGAAAACTGGGCGTGGCGCGCCGTGTTATCGGCTAGTATGTCGATGTGGGGCAAGGGAAAATTGTCCTTGGGGCTGGCCTTATTGAGGTCCCGATAGTCGACGCAGACTCGAACCCTTCCATCTTTCTTTTCCACCGGCACAATGTTTGCCACCCACTCGGAATAGTTACAGACCTCGAGGAAGCCCGCGTTGATCTGCTTGACAACCTCCTCCTTGATGCGGAGAAGGAGGCTTGCTCGTTGCCGTCGCAATTGTTGCTGCTTGGGCGGGAACTTCTCAGTGTCTAGCGGGAGAAAGTGCTTTACTATCGACGGGTCTAGCCCCGGCATGTCGGCATAGGACCAGGCGAAAACTTCTTGATACCTGGTCAAGAAATCAATCATTCGGACCCGTTGTGTTGGGTCGAGGCTCGTACCGATCTTTAGGATGCGGGACTCCTCTTCAGTGCCCACGTTGATCTCTTCCGTTGGCTCGAGCGAGGTGAGCTGGCGATCCTCGAGGCGGCGCAAACTCTCTTCCATCTCGGGCACTAGATTGTCTTCGTCAAGCCCTTCCCCGAAGTATATGGGTCCGGGCTCTCCGAGACATTCTACGGATGGGTTCGAACCAACGTGTCGAAGATTTGGATTCGAGTGGAGCCTGGAGAATTGAAAGGATCGTTTTAGAAAATTTAGAATAGTGTGAACAAAAGAGTAGGGAAGAGAGAATGGAATAGACAACGATTCAAAAAACGCATATAGGGAATTCATTGATAGTGTGGATCATGAAGCCATAACAGAGTTCCCTCTTCCGTCGTGTGACCTATGGCTACGCCGACACGCGGGAAACATCTTGTACATAGATAAATCTTACACGTCGGCGATCACAGCCGAATAGCGCAGGACTGAGGTCCAATTGTTAAGCTCCTCGTTCTCCTGCGCCGGGCAGATGTGAACCCCTGAAGGAATCTCCTCGGTGACGGCGTACATGGTTGGCAAAGCGTCATTCGTGTCATCAAAGTCCGAGGAAGGGCCGTCAGAGGTGCTCCCGATAATGAGTGGAGGCCCGGGGAAGAAATGGGATAGAGGGGGGACTGGAATGCCCCTGTTGAGCCTACCATAGCGCGTGGCGAGGCGATGGAGATGGTTGCCCCGGCGGGCCTCGATAATTTCGTGACAAGAGGGGCAAAAGCCGAGTCCCCTCCTATGCTTATACTCTTCAACTTCGATGGGGCGGCTGATTCCTTGCCTACGCTCCCCAAGGCTGGTGCCGGGGATGTAATTGTGGCGCAAAAGGACCTTCCCTATCATGCGGTCGGCGCGGGACGGTCCGACCTCTCCGTAATCCCGAATGACGGAGATGGTCTCAAAGGAGTGGAAGGGCAGGTTTTCGTCGTCTCCGACGCTGATGTAGGGAACTGCCGTCTCCTTGTAGATGGCGTAATCTTCCTCCCCTTTGACCGTGATGATCCTCTCTTCGACGATGAATTTCACCTTCTGATGTAGTGAGGACGGAATGGCGCCGGCCGAATGGATCCAAGGCCTTCCGAGTAGTAGGCTGAAGGCGTTTGGGATATCCAACACTTGGAATGTGACGCTGAAGGAGCATGGGCCGATATCTATGAGGAGGTCGATTTCTCCATTCACTTCTCTCCTCGAACCATCAAAGGCTCGGACCGCTGTTTTGCTAGGACGGATGCGGTTGAGATCCACGTTCATCTGTTTCAACGTGGTCACCGGGTACTATCAGCACCCCATTTTGGCTCACTCATTCAGATTGTCTCTTGGAAGTCACACAGACACTTCAAATGACTTCCGAACGACAAAACAAGCATACCCCTCTTCGGAAGAGCATAGCCGGAGAATGGTCTGATGGAATTACGGCAAACGAAGTTCATACCGCATTGCCCTGAAAACTCTAGCAGACATTCACAATTGGGCAAAACAAACAGCAAAACCCTTTTCAGTTTCCCGAGTAACCTCCGAGGAGCGGAAATGGTCATTTTCAATAGAAATGCATATCCGGAGGTCCTTTTTACGGAAACTTGACGCCGGGTGTCTACCCTACACCATGCTAGCCTTCTCAAGGCTCAACGTGGAATTGTCGGAATAAATCATACGACTCACCTAGACCTCCCAAGCAGTGCTTTAGAGGTCTCAGATACACTTTTCAAGTCCTTGGAGGTCTAATCTCGACAAACAGAGATCACAGTAATCTCCGGAGTGCCCAAGCAACTCAGAAATCATTCTGAGAAATCCAGTTTCGGCCTCCTAGGACGTCTCCAGCCCCACGTTAGCATTACCGGCTTAAGGGACAATTGTTCACGTTGTCTGACAATTTATGTCAAAATGACCAACGTGAGATGCAGACACAAGATATGCTGTATGATTTATTCCGACAATTCCACGTTGAGCCTTGAGAAGGCTAGCATGGTGTAGGGTAGACACCCGGCGTCAAATTTCCGTAAAAAGGACCTCCGGATATGCATTTCTATTGAAAATGACCATTTCCGCTCCTCGGAGGTTACTCGGGAAACTGAAAAGGGTTTTGCTGTCTGTTTTGCCCAATTGTGAATGTCTGCTGGAGTTTTCAGGGCAATGCGGTATGAACTTCGTTTGCCGTAATTCCATCAGACCATTCTCCGGCTATGCTCTTCCGAAGAGGGGTATGCTTGTTTTGCCGTTCGGAAGTCATTTGAAGTGTCCGTGTGACTTCCAAGAGACAATCTGAAGCATTGTTCATGTTCTGTGTGCTGGTGGGGCATGGCCGCGTCTGATATTTGGAATTAACTTTTCTCCAGGAAACCGGCATTTTTGGACTTCCACTGAAAAGTTGTCTGTATACAGAAAGTGACCGATTCGATTAATTCGACTCTCGGACCGTTCGCTCACCGACTAGAATTCTTACAGAACAAATGTACAAAATAAAAGTCCTTACAATGCTCTCGAAAACAATAAATACAAATTACAAATGGCCGAATTCCAGTCGACTCGTGTTCGGTTATTATTCCGCTCTAACTCACCGTGAGTTTAGGGAAAAGACCGAAGAACTGAAATTCAATGCACGCTCTCACTGAATAGGGCGTTGGACCCCGTGAGTGTTGATCAGGCTGTTGGACCCTGTGCTTGATGATTAGGGCGTTGAACCCTAATATTATTCGGCCTAGGAATCAGGCTCAACCCGTATAGCAAACAGGTGCGGAAAAATAACACGCAGCAGGTAAATAACAGACAAGGTGTTTGTTATTATCGAGTGTACGTGTTTTAACAAGTTGTTAATCCGGGGTATTTTGGCATGCAAATCCTACCCTAGACAAACAAGCACGTGCCAATGTTTTAGCATTCGGCTTTGTTTTGAGAACTTGACAAAGAGAGTCAAATCTCATGTGTGTGGATTGCTTTTACAATTGTTCTGTATTGTGACACTGAATTTCCACTGAATTAGCCAAACTAGTGTTTTGACTCTAGATTTGGAATCTAGAATTCCTCCTAACCATTATCTAGTGTTTGGTTAGGTCGAGTGAAAGGTTAATCAGCATTTTTGCATGTTTTCTGACAGAGATAACCGTTCTAGTTACCCGAGTCTATGTTAGGATGACAGAAACTCATCAGTTAGATAAGAAAAGGCTATGCAGATGAACCTGCACCTGAACAGGTAGCCCGTTCTTATCCCGTACTGTAGTGTTTCTGTCATGCTAACCCTAAGGAAACATGCAAGCCTAGCAAACCAGAGTACCGAAAGGGCGTGTGGGATATAGGCCCGCACGTAACATGAACCCCCGAACACGGACTTTCCGATTCCGCACAGATCAATGCCTTAACGACAAACTAGGTGTTCCATACCCCTAGACTCGGGTAACTTATCCGCCCTCGACCTACGGGTCGTAAAATGATAAGTGGCGACTCCTTCTCTCACGCGTGTCCGTCACGCGTCCCCACGGGAAGGTGGACATTCCCAAGCCGCGCGATCCAAAAGCGCGCAATGCGGGCCCCGACGAGAGTCCACATTCGAGTCCGTACAGGTACACGTTGAGCGCAGAGTCATTGTCAATCATGACTCGACCAACGATATGGTTGTTGCACTTGCAGACAATGTGCAATGCCCGGGAATGCGCACATCCTTCAGAAGGGAGCTCGTCGTCTGTAAACGAGATGGTGTTGGAGAAGATAGAATTGATGGTTTCCTCTATCCGGTCCGGGGGCGTCCCTTTGGGGACTTGTGCAGCCGTCAAGACCCGCATGAGGGCCTCCCTGTGGGGTTCCGAATTGAGTAGGAGGGCGAGCAATGAGATGTGGGCCGGAGATTTGGTCATCTGCTCCACCACCTTGTATTCGCTCGCCTTGATGACCTTCATGAAGGCTTCGGCCTCCTCTTCAGTCACTTTCTTGGGCGGAATAGCCGGGGCCCTGGGCATCGTCTCTGCTTCGGTTGCGGCCGCCTTCCCTTTGCCGGTGGTTGCCGGGCTCTCGTATAGTTGTCCTGAGCGGGTTATGCCCATGACGCCCGTCAGCACCCCATTTTGGCTCACCATTCCAAATTACATTATCAGCAATGATCCAAAACATGACTTGATCAGAGTACAGAAAAAACGGCTCAACAGAGCGGGAAATCACTATTCATCCTAAAGTTAGCGAAATCGGGCAAACGACACATGGATGTGACAAAAGGACTCCAGGGGTCATCAAGAAACAACAGAGTGACTAGAGAACTCAACAATGTCCAAAACCAGCATTTTCAGTATATCACACGGACGGTACTATTTTCCGATAGTTCACTCGATCGTCGGAAGATAGCCAATATTGGACTCCAAAAATGCACTCCAATGCCAAACAAATGAAAAGTGTCCCCAAAGGCATTTTGCAAATCATCTGCTCTATACAGAACAACTTTCTGTATACAGACAACTTTTCAGTGGAAGTCCAAAAATGCCAGTTTCTCGGAGGAAAGTTAATTCCAAATATCAGACGCGGCCATGCCCCACAAGCATACAGAGCATGAACAGTGCTTCGGATTGTCTCTTAGAAGTCACACAGACACTTCAAATGACTTCCGAGCGGCAAAACAAGCATACCCCTCTTCGGAAGAGCATAGCCGGAGACTAGTCTGATGGAATTGCGGCGAACGAAGTTCATACCGCAATGCCCTGAAAACTCTAGCGGACATTCACAATTGGGCAAAACAGACAGCAAAACCCTTTTCAATTTCCCGAGTAACCTCCGAGGAGCGGAAACGGCCATTTTTAGTAGAAATGCATATCCGGAGGTCCTTTTTACGGAAACTTGACGCCGAGTGTCTATCCTACACCATGCTAGCCTTCTCAGGGCTCAACGTGGAATCGTCAGAATAAATCACACTACTCATCTAGACCTCCCGAGCAATGCTTTACAGGTCTCAGATACACTTTTCAAGTCCTTGGAGGTCTGATCTCGACAAACAGAGATTACAGTAATCTCCGGAGTGCCCAAGCAACTCAGAAATCATTCTGAGAAATCCAGTTTCGGCCTCCTAGGACGTCTCCAGCCCCACGTTAGCATTACCGGCTTAAAGGACAATTGTTCACGTTGTCTGACAATTTATGTCAAAATGACCAACGTCAGATGCAGACACAAGATATGCTGTCAGAAGCGGACAACTTCGCTCTGGTCACCTGCAATGAGCAAAACCGGCTTTCGAGCCTCATACGCTTCCGGGGCATTTCTCCATGAAAAATGCCAATCTCGGGCTCATTAAACCCGTTTCCTCGCGCATATCGATAATTCGACGTTCAATTCGAACCTTGAACTTCGAATGCGCGACCAATCGAGACCCAAGCTTCCTCCCGGTTTCTCATCTTCGGCCGTAGGACCCACGGGTTGCCCAAGGGCAACCATCCCTTGCCATTGCCGCCCTCTCCATTGCCTCTTGTCTTCTCTTGCACACTTGCACCAAAATATCTTCAAGTCTTCCAAGATTACACTCCAACTTCACTTCCATGCCATTAATGCTTCTTGGCTCATCTTCATGAAGAATGCATGGAGGAGATTCATCCTTATCTTGCCTAGCAAATTCGGATCCCCATAAGCATGCCCTTAATCAAGCTTTTTCACACTTAATTGCACTTAAGCATAGCCTATATATACTTTCTAAGTCATTAACTTGATCAGACACCTTAAAGCACTCTCTCTCTAGCATTTCTCACTCTTCAAAAGCTCTCAAACTCCATAGCAAACCGCAGAAAGCTTCAGCCATTTCCAGCAAGCAGAAACTAAGCAAAACCGGGCAAAGTCTTAAGTCGGAATCCATCCCGGCTTAAATCCAAACTTTACCAAACTTCATATCCCACATGTTTTTGACCCCCTCTATCCATTTCTGAACTTAGATTTTAAGTTTGAAGCCTCTAAGCCATAGAACCAGCCTTGAACAAAATCTGGACAGATTTGGTCCTTCTCGGGTCAAAAATGACAAACCGGGTTTCGAGCCTTTCCAAGTCGGTTTGAGCTACCAAAACCCATCAAACACCTCCCCACACAACCCTAGGGTGTCAAGGAGTCAAGAAATCCAAGAAAAACCCGTCGGTTTAACCCCAGGAAGAAGAAACAGCCCGACTGCCCAGTCGGGTCGAAATTTCTGACTGTTTATAAGATTTTCTTGTAGATCGGGTCGATCCAGGACTCTTTTCGGAAAACGACCACAACAGCCACCTCCGGAGGTGAGTTAGCAGTCGGGAGCCGTTGGCCTTGCTCAAAATTTCCATCGGGAGCCTCCGTGGCGACCTCCGACCCGACTTGTGCCAGTCGGGTCCGAAATTCTAGACGTGCTCTGTTTTGGGTGATTTTTGCAGGACTGTACGGGTCGACCCGACAACTCTGGGAACAAACAACCACCTCGGTCACCTAGAGGGGTCCCTTGGCTACCCAAGGCCGCCGACCTTGCCTCAAAATTCCATCGGGAGCCTCCGTGGCGACGTCCGACCCGACTTGTGCCTGTCGGGTCTGTCCAGTATTCCAGCCGGGTCTGTTTGGTGCCATTCGGGTCTGTTCAACGGAAAACAGCCCAAACCCGACCCATCAACGGTCCAACCCGACTCTTGAAGGTCCCATCCCGCATCTCGGGACTAGGTATGACCATTCCCGACTTAGAGGAGGTAGAACTTTTACATTCTTGTTGCGTTTATGGAGTTATAAGGGATTTTATGTATGTTTTATCTTCAAGTTTTAATCTTTATGCATTTTCCATGTTATATCATGCATATTTATCCTTGATTTATATGCTAGCATGTCGGGAAACACTTGGATCGTAGTCGAGAAGAACATCCCGACCCGGGAAAGGCAAAGAGCTCACGGGTTTCCCTCCAAGGGAGGTGACCGAATGCTCTCTTGCTCCTTTCGGGCAAGGAACGATCTTCTTGACCCGATCCAAGTTCGATTCCCGAGTTTCATCGTATTTTCTCACTTGCATGAAGTCAGTATTGTTTTATCGATTCCTTAAATAACTTGTTTGTGCATGTTTCCATGTTCGAATGCGTTATTCAAATCATGGCAATACCGACGTTCGTTTAATCGTGTCATTTATAATGTTTGTCGTTTAAGCATGCGAGAAATGATTCGAAACAAGACGGGGAAACCTCGTGGAACCCCATTCGGGCCATGGGACCTCTCGGCTATCTCCAAGGAGAAGTAACCGAGAGCCTCTTAGACTCGTACGGGTTGCATGAGGCTTCCTCTTCCCGTTTTAAGTCCGTTCTCGACTTTCGCGTAATTTGCAATTTACATTATCGTCACAATATCCCATGAAAATGTTTTTTCAAAACAAAGCATGCCTGGATTTGGGTATCGATAACTCATTCGGGTCCATTCGGTTACGAGGGTAGTTTCGGTCATTGGACCAAATTATCCTCGATCCTTATGGAATCGTCTTGGTCGTCGAGTCGCGAATCGTTTTCACAATTAATGCATTCGGCACAACCCTTAAGCATTAATTCCATAAACGGGTTAATCGGGACGCTCACATGATTAAACCCACTTCACACTGATAAAGTTTACACGAATTGGCTATTAACTGATAACTCGCGTCGATGAGTTGTCAAATGACGTTGGTGCCCTTTTCAAATTTATCAATTTCAAAACCCGAAACGCGCGGTCCGATGTAGCATGGACGTCTGAAAAGGGCTTTTGTGTCTCAACTTGAGTTTTTACCTGATTCCAAGTAACTCAGGTTAAGATACAGAAGATCTTTCTAGATCACTTCCGGGCAAATCGACCGGTTCTTTGGCTTTTTCATGGTTCTTGCACAACCCTGGAAGATCCAGGGAATTGGTCGACACCGGCTACAGGCCGAGGTGGCCCGCACTGCGATGTTTCCCCTTTCCTAAAAACAATTTTCAAATAAAGGGCAAAATCGTCTTTTCACAATTCAGCGACACCCTTAAGGTTAGCATGACAGAAACACTACAGTACGGGATAAGAACGAGCTACCTGTTCAGGTGCAGGTTCATCTGCATAGCCTTTTCTTATCTAACTAATGAGTTTCTGTCATCCTAACATAGACTCGGGTAACTAGAACGGTTATCTCTGTCAGAAAACATGCAAAATGCTAATTAACCTTTCACTCGACCTAACCAAGCACTAGATAATGGTTAGGAGGAATTCTAGATTCCAAATCTAGAGTCAAAACACGAGTTTGGCTAATTTAGTGGAAATTCAGTGTCACAATACAGAACAACTGTAAAAGCAATCCACACACATGAGATTTGACTCTCTTTGTCAAGTTCTCAAAACAAAGCCGAATGCTAAAACATTGGCACGTGCTTGTTTGTCTAGGGTAGGATTTGCATGCCAAAATACCCCGGATTAACAACTTGTTAAAACACGTACACTCGATAATAACAAACACCTTTTCTGTTATTTACCTGCTGCGTGTTATCTTTCCGCACCTGTTTGCCATGCGGGTCGAGCGTGATCCCTAGGCCGAATAATATTAGGATTCAACGCCCTAATCATCGAGCACAGGGTTCAACACCCTAATCAACACTCACAGGGTCCAACGCCCTATTCAGTGAGAGCGTCCATTGAATTTCAGTTCTTCGGTCTTTTCCCTAAACTCATGGTGAGTTAGAGTGGAATAATAACCGAACGCGAAACGACTGGAATTCGACCCTTTTGTAATTTGTATTTATTGTCTTCGAGAGCATTGTAAGGACTTTTATTTTGTACATTTGTTCTGTAAGAATTCCAGTCGGTGAGCTAACGGTCCGAGAGTCGAATTAATCGAATCGGTTTAATGCTTGCCCGGATACAAGTAAATCCAAGAACTCGTGGTTCTGGTTCACGCAGGGATTCAACCTCCATGGTTCGATGAACTGTAACGCAAGATTGTGAACCAACTCCTCGACATACGGGTTTACTTCTCTCTCGGCTTCTCAACCGACATCGTTTAGTTCACCGAATCTCCGGTGTCAAAACATGCGAGCCGAGTTCAGCTTAATTCATGCGGTAAATCATAAAACATGCAAGCCTAGCAAACCAGAGTACCGAAAAGGCGTGCGGGATATAGGCCCGCACATAACATGAACCCCCGAACATGGACTTTCCGGTTCCGCACAGACTAATGACCTTAACGACAAACTAGGTGTTCCATACCCCTAGACCCGGGTAACTTATCCGCCCTCGACCTTCGGGTCGTAAAATGATAAGTGGCGACTCCTTCTCTCACGCGTGTCCGTCACGCGTCCCCACGGGAAGGTGGACACTCCCAAGCCGCGCGATCCAAAAGCGCGCAATGCGGGCCCCGACGAGAGTCCACATTCGGGTCCGTACAGCTTGGCGACTCCACTGGGGACATACTTAGTGGGTTCAGGCTCGATTCGCTTGCTTGCTTGCATGTTCATTTGCCGCTTTCCGCAATTTTTCACTTATCTACTTTATGCACATTTACTTTTCTGCACTTGCATTGCATCATCCTAGTAGATCTAAGTACCTCGCCTGAAATCCCACGAGCGCCAATTTAGGAAGCTAGGTTAGTCAGAGGTTCCGAGTAAGGGAACGGATCGAGTCGGCTCTGCCACCAAACCGGCCCCCAAAGATCCTCGCTCGATTTCAAGGAATTGACGCCCTTGAATCGGGAGCCCCCATCCCTAGTTAGTGGTTTTCCCAGTAGAACACTGAAACCATGCATAAACAGGGACCGTCATGCTGGACCAAAAATAACCTTCACGCCGCCAACCGACCCAAAAGTTGAGTCTTTGAGTCGGCTCGTAGTTTTTCTTTTAGGCAAGCCTTTTGTTGTTTTCACTGAATGAGTGTTTTACAATGTAACGAACTCATGTTATAGTTTATTTTTCTGCACCTGCATGCATGTTTTCAAAACAACCTAAGACATTGCATCAGTTTAATGTTTAAGCTCCCCTTTTCAAACTATCTATGTAAATTAAGGAACTTGAACCAAATCGATACAGTGGCATTAACTTTTGAAAACTTATACAGTGCATGCATTCTATCTATTTCTATGTTTGCACAGCAGCTGCCATGTCTCGCACGGCAGGCGAGTCGTGCCAACATTCGCGGGTAGACCACTTGCGGTCTTCACTTCTCCATAGCGAGATGCGCTGTGATCAGAAGCCGAGTCCATCCCGGCCACCCACCCCGCACGACAGGCGAGTCGTGCCAACCTTCGCGGGTAGACCACCCGCGGTCTTCACTTCTCCATAGCGAGATGCACTATGATCAGAAGCCGAGTCCATTCCGGCCACCCACCCCGCACGATAGGCGAGTCGTGCCCACTTTCGCGGGCAGGCCACTCGCGGCCTTCACCCTTCCTCAACGGCACGAGCTGTGGCCCGAGGGCCGATCAACCTTCCCAGGTGAAGTTAACCAACACTAACTTCTTCCTAATAGAGAGTGTCACCGCGTGATCAGACGCATGTCCCTCCGCGTGACCTCGCGCATCTACTAACGATCAAGCATGCCTCATACATGTCCAAGCATGTTCACACCAACTCATGCACGCACGCTCAAAGAATCAATGCATGTCTCTCGGTGTGCTCGCATGACGCCTACCAGGCCAGTTCGCTTCCCTACATCCTTGCATTGGAATTGCGAACAGTTCATGCTCCTTCATTGTTTCCTTCTTCCATTGCAGGAAATCCCCCAATAAGAAGGTAGCTTGAATATTGAACCACCACAATTGAGGCAACAAATGTCTCTCATCCAGCTTCTTGGGATTTCAACACTGAATTCCCACCCTCCCTCCGCAAAGAATGCGAGAAAATCAGAGTCACTGCTTTGCAGCGTCTTGCACTGTTGCTTAGCATTGACCATTGCTTTTGCATAACTTGCACTTTCTTATCGAGCATGCATTTACTGCATCGGGCTCCCACCCCACATCGGGCTTCGGCCCCACTTTTGGGCTTTACCCCGCATCGGGCTTCGGCCCAGCATTTACTGCATCGGGCTCCGGCCCCACATTGGGCTTCGGGCCCACTTTTGGGTTTTGCCTCGCATCGGGCTTCGGCCCAGCATTTACTGCATCGGGCTCCGGCCCCACATTGGGCTTCGGGCCCACTTTTGGGCTTTGCCCCGCATCGGGCTTCGGCCCAGCATTTACTGCATCGGGCTTCGGCCTAACTTTTGGGCTTTTGCCCCGCATCGGGCTTCGGTCCAGCATTTACTGCATCGGACTTCGGCCCAACATTTACTGCATCGGGCTTCGGCCCAACTTTTGGGCTTTTGCCCCGACTGCATCGAGCTTCGGCCCAACATTTACTGCATCGGGCTTCGGCCCCACTTTCGAGCTTCGACCTCACATGTACTACTTTCGGGCTTCGGCCCCGCATCTACTGCTTTCGGGCTTCGGCCCCGCATCTACAACTTTCGGGCTTCAGCCCTGCAGTTACTGCTTTTGGGCTCCAGCCCCGCATTTACTACTTTTTTATTTTGACACCTCGCATTTACTGCTTTCAGGCTCATCTGAAATCCAAAATCGACTTGGATTCAAATTCATCCAACCGATACTCCGAGGAGCAAGTCTAATCCTTCAACTGTAAAGACCGGAAGTGACAGCTCCACAAACAGAGCATGATCCAACTCTTAATCGCAGGAGATACCAGCACGATCATGCCTCTGATCACAGAATGGATCTCATCCACCTCTGTTGTGGTCGCCGATTGAATACTGGAACAACACACGAGTCTTCTTTAAACTCTCTTTTGCTTTAATTTAAATGCATTCCCACAAATGGGCTCCCGAGATGAACAAATCCTTCAATGGAACATTAGGACAGTCTTTGCGACGCCCTATTAGTTCTGTTAGACCTGTTCGACTCGCCTGTCCTCACGGGACCCAGCTCCTCGAGCCTTCCCTAAGACGGCTGTGCGAGCCTACTCGCAATTAGGAAAAATATGTTTATGTGACCTCAGTCACGGTCTAACCACTCCAGAGTGGTGATGACCAGATTCTCGGAAACAAATGTCGTCTGCACGTGGCACCCCATGGGTCGCGGGCGGGACAAAAAGGGATTTTCCCATGGGACCACCTCATATTTCTTACCACATATTCACCCGCATAATCGCCTAATGCGTTGTCTTCTTTGTTATCCTTCACAGGGGCACATTGACCACAGGCAAAGAGCGATGCACGAGTTCACCCTTCCCCGAGAACTTGTCTCGGACCCTTTCCTTATACTTTGACAAAGGAGGTGTCCGACGATGAGGTACCCCTTATGAAGCCAAAGACAAGGACAATCGAGCGAATTACTCAGCATTGATGCAACCATCTTCCTCGAACATCCAGTGGCTTCAACAGCATGCACCTTCCAAGAGGCACACGCTGTAAAGAACAACAAGAGATTATCGGAGACATCGCAGAAGGCGCCTGCCACAGGCCACTTCCACAAATGAAGACCGGGGTATCCCCGATCAACATTCGCACCGGGGCAACCTCGGTTCCCTATTCATGGGGCAATTCTACATTTTCTTTTTCTAGACAACAGGGGAAATTCACATGTAACGCTTGCAAGGGCAAATGACACGAAGTTCAGCTTTCGAGTACACGAGGGTCAAACTTCCAAGAAAGCCGGTCCTCACAAAATAGGGCTAGCAACATGCAACAAGTCTCCACGAGGTGAAGCACACCAAAGCGGCCTCAGTGATGCAAAGTCGAGGAGTTTCAAACAAAGACAAGGGGCACAAAACAAACCCCAGCTGCAAGAAAAAAACAGAGCGAAAAGAAGCGGGAAAAACCCGCCAATGAAGAGAGAGAGAAAAGACGCGGGAAAAACCCGCCAATGGACAAAACAAGGTACCACTGAGATTTAAAACTCCGGCGCTGCCAATCCTGAGAAATCAACAAACCCCGACAAAAGGGGAGCAGCAGACACAACTCCTCGACGGAGACAGAAAACAATGCATTTGGAGGTTGAATCCTTCGAACCCTTCGCCCTTGCAAACTCGAGAGATAAAAGAATTGAGCCCGCTAGGTCAAAAACCCTTTTTGGGGGCGGCCTAGGCAAAAGCTAGGGTAAAAGAGAGGCACGACCGGAAACCCTTTGGGGCGGTCGTGGCAAAAGGAGAGCTCTTCCCCTTTAGGTTGAGAGGTGTGGCCCCGAGGTGGGTGACCGTAGCAAAAGGAGAGCAAAACGAGAGATAGATAAAATTGCCCCCTAGTCTCTCTCACATCCTGCAGACAAGGGATCCCCAAGGGAAGTGGCCAGTTTATCTATTCCAACACAATCCCCGATCGACTCTCCGATACCATTCAACCATCCAAGAAGGAACCTTCCTCAAGCATAGTTGATAATTGAATACGCCGTCCAAGCAGTTCAGTACAACCTACACAACAGAAGGACGAAGGAAAATGGAGGTACATCTCACTGCAGGCGTGAACCCGTGTATCCTTTTAGCTTGGGGCAGTGCGTTCCCCCCAGCTTTCTCTTTTCACTTTGTCTTTGCATAATTCCAAAATGGGTCACAGCCACCCTTCAACAGGCTACCACAAAGCCGACATCCCAGACATTCCTTTCCGAGGTCTAGTCATAGCATTCTGGAAATGGTCAGACCGAGTCTGATCAAATCTGGGTAAAAATCCCCGTGCGGGTTACAAACGCAACCACCCTACGGTACCCTATTGAGAAGGGTTCAAAGCCAACGGGCACGTCGAACAACCGATAGAGCTGCTGGGGCATTGTCAGGGATGTCTCGATATGCCCAATACATAGCTAACGGGAGCCCCTGGAGGCCTCGCATCTAGGCCTCCGAGAACGAGACCCATCTGCACTGTTAAAGCAAAATTCTTCAAGAGTTACCTAGGTGACCCAAAAATGAAGATCTGCATGTTGCAATAACATTTTCATGCTTACCTGTATCTATCACTTGTTACTATTTCTCATATGATTTACTAGTAATGTCAGGATCACAGGTATTGCAAACCGCATGAACTATGACAGACTCTGATTCCTAGTTCCACGGGATACGTAGGCGCTCTGTCTTAGAGCTCGAGTCTCGCAATACAAGACGCCGACTTTCGGCGAACTTCTTGCAGGTCAAAGTATGACCGCCCAAGCAGCGGAGCTGGCCTCCGACAAAGCACAATCATTCCTCAGCAGCAAAGCCGATTTCCAGCAGCCCAATAGGTAACCGCCTAGCGGCGAGCCCGGCTTTCGGCAGATCAAACACATCACTGCCACAGAGGTAAGGCTTCAGTGAAATGACTTCGTCCCAGCATCAATGCCTGCCTCCGACAAATCAACACTCCTTGGAAGATGTCTCCCCAAGATCGATTCATCTCTACTTCATGTGACGGGTGACAATCTCAACCCAAGAGGAGAATCTTCAGAGCAGCACTCCAGGCACTCAATTGCATCGCAATCAGTTGGCAAGTAACAAAGCATTCTGCCACCACATCGATTGCAACACGGGCAAGCTCAGTGATGGAGGAATCACAATGATTCCTTCCACACCTCACGCAACTCCCCAGCGTTTGCATTTACTTTCTGCAAGCATTTTCATTCTGCAATGCATCCCATGCAACTTTACTTTTCTGCACCGGGGTCAGTCCCCTTCGGGTCAATCCCGACTTTACTTCTCTGCACCGAGGTCAGTCCCCTTCAGGTCAATCCCGACTTTACTTTCTGCACCGGGGTCAGTCCCCTTCGGATCAATCCCGACTTTACTTCTCTGCACCGGGGTATGTCCCCTTCGGATCAATCCCGACTTTACTTCTCTGCACCGGGGTATGTCCCCTTCGGGTCAATCCCGACGTTACTTCTCTGCACCGGGGTCAGTCCCCTTCGGGTCAATCCCGACTTTACTTCTCTGCACAGGGGTCAGTCCCCTTCGGGTCAATCCCGACTTTACTTCTCTGCACCGGGGTCAATCCCCTTCGGGTCAATCCCGACTTTACTTCTCTGCACCGAGGTCAGTCCCCTTCGGGTCAATCCCGACTACTTTTCTGCACCGGGGTCAGTCCCCTTCGGGTGAATCCCGACTTTACTTTTCTGCACCGGGGTCAGTCCCCTTTGGGTCAATCCCGACTACTTTTCTGCACCGGGGTCAGTCCCCTTCGGGTCAATCCCGACTACTTTTCTGCACCCCGCAAGTCCACTGGGTAGGCGCCTTTGAACTATGTAGTTCATTCGGTATGTGCCCCGTGCATATTGCAAACCCCTTCGGGTCAATCCCGACTTTACTTTCTGCACCGGGGTCAATCCCCTTCGGGTCAATCCCGACTTTACTCTTCTGCACCGGGGTCAGTCCCTTTCGGGTCAATCCCGACTTTACTTTTCTGCACCGGGGTCAATCCCGACTTTACTTTTCTGTACCGGGGTCAATCCCGACTTTACTTTTCTGCACCGGGGTCAGTCCCCTTCGGGTCAATCCTGACTTTACTTTTCTACACCGGGGTCAGTCCCCTTCGAGTCAATCCCGACTTTACTTTCTGCACCGGAGTCAATCCCCTTAGGGTCAATCCCGACTTTACTTTTCTACACCGGGGTCAATCCCCTTCGGGTCAATCCCAACTTTACTTTTCTGCACCGGGGTCAACCCTTTTCGGGTCAATCCCGACTTTACTTTCTGCATCGGCGTCAATCCCCTTCGAGTCTATCCCGACTTTACTTTCTGCACTGGGTTCAATCCCGACTTTAATTGCCTATCTAAGCTCTGTTCCGGACTCTACACGTCCATTGTGCGCATCTCACTATATCTTCTTTTTATTAGGTACAACATCCCACATATCCAAAGCAAGAAGGAGAGGGCCATATAGGAAATTCCACATTGATCATTGCTATCAAACTGAGGTGCTTCTGAAATCTTTGGCTGCATCCTCTACTCGAGCAAGCAGTCAAAGAGGAGCAAGCTGTCAGCACCCCATTTTGGCTCACCATTCCAAATTACATTATCAGCAATGATCCAAAACATGACTTGAGTAGAGTACAGAAAAAACGGCTCAACAGAGCGGGAAATCACTATTCATCCTTAAGTCAGCGAAATCGGGCAAACAACACATGGATATGACAAAAGGACTCCAGGGGTCATCAAGAAACAACAGAGTGACTAGAGAGCTCAACAATGTCCAAAACCGGCATTTTCAGTATATCACACGGACGGTACTATTTTCCGATAGTTCACTCGATCGTCGGAAGATAGTCAATATTAGACTCCAAAAATGCACTCCAATGCCAAACAGATGAAAAGTGTCCCCAAAGGCATTTTGCAAATTATCTGCTCTATACAGAACAACTTTCTGTATACAGACAACTTTTCAGTGGAAGTCCAAAAATGCCGGTTTCTCGGAGGAAAGTTAATTCCAAATATCTGACGCGGCCATGCCCCACAAGCATACATAGCATGAGCAGTGCTTCGAATTTTCTCTTAGAAGTCACACAGACACTTTAAATGACTTCCGAGCGGCAAAACAAGCATACCCTCTTCGGAAGAGCATAGCCGGAGACTGGTCTGATGGAATTACGGCGAACGAAGTTCATACCGCATTGCCCTGAAAACTCTAGCGGACATTCACAATTGGGCAAAACAGACAGTAAAACCCTTTTCAATTTCTCGAGTAACCTCCGAGGAGCAGAAACGGCCATTTTCAATAGAAATGCATATCCGGAGGTCCTTTTTACGGAAACTTGACGCCGGGTGTCTATCCTACACCATGCTAGCCTTCTCAGGGCTCAACGTGGAATCGTCAGAATAAATCTTACGACTCATCTAGACCTCCCGAGCAATGCTTTACAGGTCTTAGATACACTTTTCAAGTCCTTGGAGGTCTGATCTCGACAAACAGAGATTACAGTAATCTCCGGAGTGCCCAAGCAACTCAGAAATCATTCTGAGAAATCCAGTTTCGGCCTCCTATGACGTCTCCAGCCCCACGTTAGCATTACTAGCTTAAGGGACAATTGTTCACGTTATCTGACAATTTATGTCAAAATGACCAACGTGAGATGCAAACACAAGATATGCTGTTAGAAGCGGACAACTTCGCTCTGGTCACCTGCAATGAGCAAAACCGGCTTTCGAGCCTCATACGCTTCCGGGGCATTTCTCCATGAAAAATGCCAATCTCGGGCTCATTAAATCCGTTTCCTCGCGCATATCGATAATTCGACGTTCAATTCGAACCATGAACTTCGAATGTGCGACCAAATACAGACCCGAGCTTTCTCCCGGTTTCTCATCTTCGGCCGTAGGACCCACGGGTTGCCCAAGGGCAACCATCCCTTGCCATTGCCGCCCTCTCCATTGCCTCTTGTCTGCTCTTGCACACTTGCACCAAAATATCTTCAAGTCGTCCAAGATTACACTCCAACTTCTCTTCCATGCCATTAATGCTTCTTGGCTCATCTTCATGAAGAATGCATGGAGGAGATTCATCCTTATCTTGCCTAGCAAATTCGGATCCCCATAAGCATGCCCTTAATCAAGCTTTTTCACACTTAATTGCACTTAAGCATAACCTATATATACTTTCTAAGTCATTAACTTGATCAGACACCTTCAAGCACTCTCTCTCTAGCATTTCTCACTCTTCAAAAGCTCTCAAACTCCATAGCAAACCGCAGCAAGCTTCAGCCATTTCCAGCAAGCAGAAACTAAGCAAAACCGGGCAAAGTCTTAAGTCGGAATCCATCCCGGCTTAAATCCAAACTTTACCAAACTTCATATCCCACATGTTTTTGACCCCCTCTATCCATTTCTGAACTTAGATTTTAAGTTTGAAGCCTCTAAACCATAGAACCAGCCTTGAACAAAATCTGGACAGATTTGGTCCTTCTCGGGTCAAAAATGACAAACCGGGTTTCAAGCCTTTCCAAGTCGGTTTGAGCTACCAAAACCCATCAAACACCTCCCCACACAACCCTAGGGTGTCAAGGAGTCAAGAAATCCAAGAAAAACCCGTCGGTCACCCGACAACTCTGGGAACAAACAACGACCTCGGTCACCTAGAGGGGTCCCTTGGCTACCCAAGGCCGCCGACCTTGCCTCAAAATTCCATCGGGAGCCTCCGTGGCGACGTCCGACCCGATTTGTGCCAGTCGGGTCTGTCCAGTATTCCAGCCGGGTCTGTTTGGTGCCATTCGGGTCTGTTCAACGGAAAACAGCCCAAACCCGACCTATCATCGGTCCAACCCGACTCTTGAAGGTCCCATCCCGCATCTCGGGACTAGGTATGACCATTCCCGACTTAGAGGAGCTAGAACTTTTACATTCTTGTTGCGTTTATGGAGTTATATGGGATTTTATGTATGTTTTATCTTCAAGTTTTAATCTTTATGCATTTTCCATGTTATATCATGCATATTTATCCTTGATTTATATGCTAGCATGTCGGGAAACACTTGGATCGTAGTCGAGAAGAACATCCCGACCCGGGAAAGGCAAAGAGCTCATGGGTTTCCCTCCAAGGGAGGTGACCGAATGCTCTCTTGCTCCTTTCGGGCAAGAAACGATCTTCTTGACCCGATCCAAGTTTGATTCCCGAGTTTCATCGTATTTTCTCACGTGCATGAAGTCGGTATTGTTTTATCGATTCCTTAAATAACTTGTTTGTGCATGTTTCCATGTTCGAATGCGTTATTCAAATCATGGCAATACCGACTTTCGTTTAATCGTGTCATTTATAATGTTTGTCGTTTAAGCATGCGAGAAATGATTCGAAACAAGACGGGGAAACCTCGTGGAACCCCATTCGGGCCATGGGACCTCTCGGCTATCTCCAAGGAGAAGTAACCGAGAGCCTCTTAGACTCGTACGGGTTGCATGAGGCTTCCTCTTCCCATTTTAAGTCCGTTCTCGGCTTTCGCATAATTTGCAATTTACATTATCGCCACAATATCGCATGAAAATGTTTTTTCAAAACAAAGCATGCATGGATTTGGGTATCGATAACTCATTCGGGTCCATTCGGTTACGAGGGTAGTTTCGGTCATTGGACCAAATTATCCTCGATCCTTATGGAATCGTCTTGGTCGTCGAGTCGCGAATCGTTTTCACAATTAATGCATTCGGCATAACCCTTAAGCATTAATTCCATAAACGGGTTAATCGGGACGCTCACATGATTAAACCCACTTCACACTGATAAAGTTTACACGAATTGGCCATTAACTGATAACTCGCGTCGATGAGTTGTCAAATGACGTTGGTGCCCTTTTCAAATTTATCAATTTCAAAACCCGAAACGCGCGGTCTGATGTAGCATGGACGTCTGAAAAGGGCTTTTGTGTCTCAACTTGAGTTTTTACCTAATTCCAAGTAACTTAGGTTAAGATGCAGAAGATCTTTCTAGATCACTTCCGGGCAGATCGACCGGATCTTTGGCTTTTTCGGGGTTCTTGCACAACCCTGGAAGATCCAGGGAATTGGTCGACACCGGCTACAGGCCGAGTGGCCCGCACTGCGATGTTTCCCCTTTTCTAAAAACAATTTTCAAATAAAGGGCAAAATCGTCTTTTCACAATTCAGCGACACCCTTAAGGTTAGCATGACAGAAACACTACAATACGGGATAAGAACGAGCTACCTGTTCAGGTGCAGGTTCATCTGCATAGCCTTTTCTTATCTAACTAATGAGTTTCTGTCATCCTAACATAGACTCGGGTAACTAGAACGGTTATCTCTGTCAGAAAACATGCAAAATGCTGATTAACCTTTCACTCGACCTAACCAAACACTAAATAATGGTTAGGAGGAATTCTAGATTCCAAATCTAGAGTCAAAACACGAGTTTGGCTAATTCAGTGGAAATTCAGTGTCACAATACAGAACAACTGTAAAAGCAATCCACACACATGAGATTTGACTCTCTTTGTCAAGTTCTCAAAACAAAGCCGAATGCTAAAACATTGGCACGTGCTTGTTTGTCTAGGGTAGGATTTGCATGCCAAAATACCTCGGATTAACAACTTATTAAAACACGTACACTCGATAATAACAAACACCTTGTCTGTTATTTACATGCTGCGTGTTATCTTTCCGCACCTGTTTGCCATGCGGGTTGAGCGTGATCCCTAGGCCGAATAATATTAGGATTCAACGCCCTAATCATCGAGCACAGGGTTCAACACCCCAATCAACACTCACAGGGTCCAACGCCCTATTCAGTGAGAGCGTCCATTGAGTTTCAGTTCTTCGGTCTTTTCCCTAAACTCACGGTGAGTTAGAGTGGAATAATAACCGAACGCGAAACGACTGGAATTCGACCCTTTTGTAATTGTATTTATTGTCTTCGAGAGCATTGTAAGGACTTTTATTTTGTACATTTGTTCTGTAAAAATTCCAGTCGGTGAGCTAACGGTCCGAGAGTCGAATTAATCGAATCGGTTTAATGCTTGCCCGGATACAAGTAAATCCAAGAACTCGTGGTTCTGGTTCACGCAGGGATTCAACCTCCATGGTTCGATGAACTGTAACGCAAGATTGTGAACCAACTCCTCGACATACGGGTTTACTTCTCTCTCGGCTTCTCAACCGACATCGTTTAGTTCACCGAATCTCCGGTGTCAAAACGTGCGAGCCGAGTTCAGCTTAATTCATGCGGTAAATCATAAAACATGCAAGCCTAGAAAACCAGAGTACCGAAATGGCGTGCGGGATATAGGCCTGCACGTAACATGAAACCCCGAACACGGACTTTCCAGTTCCGCACAGACTAATGACCTTAACGACAAACTAGGTGTTCCATACCCCTAGACCCGGGTAACTTATCCGCCCTCGACCTTCGGGTCATAAAATGATAAGTGGCGACTCCTTCTCTCACGCGTGTCCGTCACGCGTCCCCACGGGAAGGTGGACACTCCCATGCCGCGCGATGCAAAAGCGCGCAATGCGGGCCCCAACGAGAGTCCACATTCGGGTCCGTACAACGCCGAATTGTTGCTCAAGGTTCCCGACGCCTCCCTCATAGGTCCAGGGGACCCTATCGTCCGAGTATGGCTCCTGGGCAGGAATATCTATGCAAGCGGGGCAGGAGGTGCGTCAATCCCGGCGAACCTAACTGCGGCTTCTGCTGGTACGTACTTAATCACAAAGGGGGAGGGCCAACCTTGCTCGCCTTCGCCCTCGCCTGATGTGCACACGGTGATCATGTTGATGGAGGGCCCCTGAGCCGGTCCATGGTCGGGGAGGGGATTAACCTACACGTTCGGAGACCTTACAGCATTGAACACGAGCTCCTTCGCATCCATCATCTCTTGGATCTTCTCCCTTAACTTCCAGCAATTGTCTAGGGTGTGTCCTGGTGCCCCTCGGTGGTACTCGCATTGCTTGCTCTGATCTTGGATAGTTGGATCGAAGTTCGGGCTGGGTGCTGTTGTCCCAACCTTGTCACGAATCTGCCGATAGATGTGGGAAAGTGGGACCGGCAGGGCCGGGTATTGTCTGCGGGATCGTGGTTGCGCTGCACCGCCCTGTTGACCTTGCGAGAGCGGGGCCCGTTGTGTCGGCTGAGAAGTCCTAGAAGCCGGAGGTTGGTATTGAGGGGCTTGGGATGGAGCAGGGGCATAATGGTGGACGACGGGCGACGACACCGTAGGTTGGGGTGGAGGCGGTAGTGCGGAATAGTAGATTGGTTGGGTAGGGGGTTGAGGCCGATATTGAGGTGCATGCGGGGCATAGGAGGGAGCTACGGGAGGCGCCGCCGTGAAGTTCATCAAATAATGCTGGGAGGCCTGTTGTGCCGCGTTGACGGTGTTTACCAATACTTCCTTCCCCCTTCTCCCGCTGGAAGATGATGATGTCGCGGGGACCTTCTTCGATGACTCCTCTCCTTTGTTAGTGGGGTCCTCCATCCTTCCGAGCTTGATTCCCAAATCCAGCTTCTTCCCGGCCTCGATGAGGTCGAAGAATGACGAAGTGTGTGCCAACAAGTGTGAATAGTACACTCCTCTCAGTATGGAGTGGAACAACTGGATCTGTTGTGCCTCGTTGATCAAGGGGATGTGCTTTGCTGCTTGGGCACGCCACTTGGCAGCATATTCCTCGAACTTTTGGCCCCGCGCCATTTCTTTCGTGCTCAGCTCCAGAAGGGTGGGAGGCGTCTCCGCGCAATATCGGTATTGGTCGATGAACTTCCGAGAGAGATCCTCCCACGTCGGGATGTCCTCAGCCTTCAGCAACATGAACCAATCGAGGGCCAATCCCGACAGGCTATCTTGGAAGGAGTGGATGACAAACTCCTCGTATTCCCAACATTGTAGCATCTTCCCTCGGTAATGGCGGAGGTGGTGGCGTGGATCCGTCGTGCCCTCATAAGTCTTGAATTCCGGGATCTTGAACTTCGGGGGCAGCCGCATGCCCGGGAATAGGTTGCAGTCGCCGTGGCGCGTGTCGGGACGAGCATCACCCGCTTGTAGGGCCCGTATCGTTTCTTCCATCCTCTTGAGCCTTCGCTCCTGTTAGGCATCAGCCTCGGGGAAGAAATGCGTCGGCGAGGCGAACTGGGCCGCATGATTCGGTGTGCCCGGTTCGTGGAAGGTGGTGTTTATGGGGGGCGGTGCCTTGTAGGAGAGGCCGGCGTGAGGTTGTAGGGACGGATAGGGAGGAAGCTCCGTGGCTTGAAGGTGAGTTGGAGCAGGTGCGCTGGACGCCGGGAAAACCATCGGCGGAGGTACTGTGTAGGCCATAGCCGGGGCCGGTATGGAAACGGACGGAGGTGCGGACAGGATGTGCTCCGAGGATAGGAAGGTCGCCGGTGGAAGAGGGACGGCCGTGGGGGGCCGGCGGCGGCGGAAATTGGTTGGTGAAGGGGTGAACTACGGACGCGAGCAGTGTTGGTGGCACGGGCACCTCCGTGTTCTCCGGGGTTTGAGTTGGTGGAGCCCATGGGGTTGGGTCGGCCGTCATCCCCGGCCCCGGCGGAGGTGTGGAGCTCGAGGAGGCCCGGTTAGGTCCTCTGAGCAGGGCGAGCAGCTCTGCCATGTTGGTGGCCATTTGGTTGATCGTGCCCTCGAGTGCCGCAATGCGGGCTTGGTCGTCGGTAGCGGCGGAAGTTAGTGAGGCCGGTGGCAAAGGCGCTCTTGAAGACGCCGGGGGCGGGAGATGTGTTGGAAGGGCGCCGAAATATGCGGGGAGTATGCCTGCAGGAGTGAGAGGCGGCGGAGCATGTGTTGGAGGTGGTTGAGAGAGGGTCGGGACCGAAGGGTTGACTTCTTCGGAAGCATCGACATGATCCCCTTCCGCCATCCTGAGACGCTGACGAGTTGGGTAGCGGTGTGACACCAGTTGTGATCACCTAATTCCAAGAATGTGTAAGGGCAAACATCGATATCTCAAACGATAAGTACGGAATAAATAAAATGACAAGATGTATGAGATGCATGAGTTTTCAAAACGCTAATGTCATTACATTGATCAGCTTCAAGTTCCACAGTTTTTACAAAATAGAACGTACGAAAGAAAAAGGAACATAAACGTAAAGCTGACATCCCTTGGCGCTCGGTGGCCGCTTGAAAGCGGCGTAGGTCCGAGCGAGGACAAAATGGGCGCATTCGCTAATCCTAGGGGTGGGCGAGGTTGCGCGCCCTTTTGTGCACTCGATCCAACTCCGCGCTTAAACGGGCCATCTCCCGATCTAGGTGTGCGACCCGGGCGCGTGCTCGAGTCAGCTCTGTCTGAAGTTCCCTGTAGTCCGTGACCTCTGCGCGGGAATCAACAAGCTCGCAACGGAGCCTATCTCGTTCTTCCCTGATGGCCCGTAGTTCCGCGTGCATGGCCGCTTGGATGGAGCTTTCGGCTTCGGGGGCGAGGGTGGATGTCGCGCGGGGAGTCGGGGCGGCCTGGGATCGTTGCGGCGGTGCCAATCCCCGTGCATAGAACCGAGCCACGTATGCTGATGTGGCGGAGAATGCTCGTTCGTCGTCGGTGGGGTGTTCGGGGAAGTACAGACGCTGTATGATGCTAGCATCTCGTTGGCGGCAAATCTCTCGAATCTGTACGAATCTTGCGGGGGCCGTGGATGTAGAGTCGGCCCACTGGATGCGGAAAGGTAGACGGTCCGCCTCGGTGGGAATGTCCTGTAGGCCGCCGAGCTGTCTGATTACCCGGCTGGGGAATATGAGTGTGCTCCCCAAATGGCTGAGAAGGGGGACTCCCACAATTTCGGGACATCCTGTGATCATGGGGCAGCCGGGGTTCCATCGAGCGACCCATAAGAAGCGTGCGAGCGTCAACTCACGCCAAAAACGCCTCCATTCCGAGAAACTGTGCTCGAGAGGTGGGATGACCGATACCAGGCGCTCGATCAGCGAACGCTCGTCGGCGACGTAGGAGAACGGGTGTGATGAGCAAAAGGGGCGGATATGGGCGAGAAGCCAAATCTGAAGTAGGTGCGGGGATCCCCCCATCCTGCCGCGCCGAACCTCCCTAACATAGTCAAGAGACCGGACGGTCTCGGCTAATAAAGCCTCCACATAACTATGGCCTCCCTTCGCTTGGAGGACGACTTGGGCTATAGCCCCATCAATGAGGTTTGGCGAGTACGGAAACAGGAGAGTGCCAAAGACCAAGAGCAGGAATCCATGGCAGGCATCGCGCTGATAGGAAGCCGTTATAGGTGTCATTGCGCGAAGAAGTGTCCAATCGGAGAGCCACGCGATCCTGATGCCTTGATCCCACCTCTCATGAAGCTCCTCGTGGATGTCTTGAGCGGGTATGTGGAGGAGAGTGGAGAGCTGACCCTGGACGGTTGTGAATGGATTAGGCACGAAGATGCCGTGGGTCGTGGGCGTAGGCCTCTGGATGAGTGCCGTGTACTCCTCGATCGTAGGGGCTAACTCCGTCCCCTGGAAATTGAATACCGCGTGCTCGGGATCCCAAAATTCGACGGCGGTCCTCAAGAAGATCCAATCCACCGGGGTCTCGGTGAACATAACCACGTCTCCGATGATGCCCTGGATGAATGCGTGGTCCACCGGTCGGAGAGTCCTCCAAATGCGCATGATGTCTTGCCTTGGTGGCGTGATTGCTTCGAGTCTGAGACCGGGAGCCGGGCGGTCCATCCTTACTTGGATGGAGGAGATGCCGGCTTAACGTTTTAAGAATCAAATCAATGCAATGTCCTAAGTTTTTTTTTTTTTTCAAAAAAAATGTATGCAGTGCAAAAAGGTAAACTATAGTCGTGTTTTTTACAGTATACATCGCTCTTTCTTACAAGAACAACAAAATGCCCGTCCTAACAAAAAAACTACGGGCCGACTCAAGGACTCGACTTTTGGGTCGGTTGACGGCATGGAGGCAAAAATTGGTCCAGCATGACGGTCCCTGTGTATGCATGGTTTCTGGTGCTATTGGGAGAACCGCTAACTATGGATGGGGGCTCCCGACTCAAGGGTGTGAATTCCTTGAAATCGAGCAAGGATCTTTGGGGGCCGGTTCGGTGGCATAGCCGACTCGATCTGTTCCCTTACTCGGAACCTCTGACTAACCTAGCTTCCTATATTGGTGCCCGTGGGATGTCGGACAAGGTACCTAAGAACCCGCTAGAATGATGGGATGCAAGTGCAAGAAGTGATGGTGCTTGAAAATAAATGTACGGAAAGCGGTAAATAGACACGCAAGCAAGCAACCGGAAACGAGCCCGAACCCTCTAAGATCATTCCCCAGTGGAGTCGCCAATCTGTGCGCACCCGAATTTCATCTCGTCGGGGCACGCATGCGCGCGCCTATGCAACGTCCCATTTGCCCATTTGTGAGATTCTTCGGTGATTATTGTTCCACATTGCGGTTACGGTTTTAACGGGAAGCATCCGGGTCTAACATGTCTAATGAGTAATGAACGTGTAGACAACAAATAAAAGGAGGCGTAATTACGAACAATTCCAAGGATCAATTTCGGAACAACGAAGAGACCAACTGAGGTTCCAGGGAGGTCACGGATGATTCGACCACCTCTCAAGGATGAATGGCCGAATACTCCTTGACCCGATTCGAGTTTCGGTGGGTCTTTCATGTCATTCCTAATCAGCCATTGCCTGCAACGAACGACATACGCATAAAGACGACATATGTTTCATTAGATTGACATTATCGTAACACCAATTTACGCAAATAAACACACAAGACATTCAAAACATCGTGTTCACGAAATCAACAAACAATTTTATTCAATTTCATGATAGGATCAAGGGTGGTGCGCGGGAATCATGCGGTCTCGAGGAAAGGAGAGCTCGAAGGCCTCGGGCACACCAAGGAGCCTCACGGCCCCTATTGCAAAGGGGATGGCCGTGGGTTCCTTGGCATGGTTGAGCCCTTCTCGAGCTCTTCTTCCTTGATCCCGTATTCCTCATTTAATCACGTTTAGCCATGGTCACAATCATATAAAACCGTGCTGAATACACACGAATAAAAGCGTTCAAACGAGAACAACAACACGGTATCATTTCAACTAATAACGAAACGGGTAAAACACGGGAATCGACCCGTCTCATGGTGGAAGAAAGCCTTCCGGACTCGTGTGGTCCAAGGAAGCTCTCGGCCACACTCCATCAAGGAGGGCCGTGAGCTTTCATGGCTCACACTAGTCGAGAGAGTTTCTTTGGCCCCGATTCGGAACGTTTCCCGTCATGTTAATATGTTACATACGATTAATGATAAAAACAACGTAGGAACCGACCCTTTTCGGAAGGGGGGAGACCACCCTAGCCTCGGGTGGGCCAAGGGACTCACGGGTCTCTCCCTAGAGACTTGGCCGTGAGTCCCATGGCTCAATCCGTGGCCAAGGGAGCCTCTCCCGTCCGGATCCGAGCCGTTTCCCGTCATGGCACGCAAGCTTAAGCATCATATGAACATGGCATGGTCGTGCATAGGGATATAATGGACGCACGTTGCATGGAAGTGCATGGGAGACATAGATTCGGAAGAAAAGAGCAAGCTTTCATACATCCGACTTCTTTAAACCATATAAACGTCTCATATAAGCAAGCGTCGAAGATCCTAACTTCTCTAAGTTGTAGAGGGATGTTACCTAGCCCCGATGTATGAGGAAAAGAGTCGGGGAAGTGGCCGTGGGAGTCGCAAGACTCGGGTAGACGGCTGCGGGTGAGAGACCCGAGAGTTGACAGCCACAGCAGTTCGGGGAAAAACGGGTCGGCACGCGAGCTCCGGGCACGGCACGGTGCAAGGTCGGGCTCGTTGGGCTCCTTAGGGGCAGATCTAGGCGTTCGTGAAAGGTCCCAAACGTCCCGAGGCCTAGACAAACCCGAAATAGTGAGATAAAACCCGGTAAAAAAAATAAGAACCCGCTAGAAAGGAATCGGATGAAACGGAGGTTGTGCACGGTTGGTCGGCCCTCGGACCGCGACCACCTCTTCACGGGGGAGAGTGAGGGTTGTGAGGACCCCTTTGAACGTGATAGCACGACTCGCCGAAGTCGTGGGAAGAAATGGCACGTTGTGGAGGCTCGGTGCACTCGTCTAGTGCCTAGGGACCCGATTGCACTTTCGGCTGGAACGTGATGTTGGGGATCTCAAATGGAAAATCTAAGCCCAGAAACGGACTTAGGGGGTGGAAAATATGTAGGCTAGGAAGTTTGGTGATTTTTGGCTTAAGTCGGGTCGGGTGGTCAACGGGATACCGGGTGGTTTTCCAGCGATTTTGGCCGGTTTCGGCCTTGGCAAGGGCCGGACGAGTTGGAGGTGTCAGCACCCCATTTTGGCTCATCGGCTCCCAGACAGAGCAGCAACAGCAACTCCGGTCATAGGCCTCACACGCACAATAGAACAAGGTCGTGAATACCCAAAAGGAGCCATGACAAGCAAGGACAGACAGTCACTGAAAGGAGATACATCGAATCAAAGAAGGTTTAAGTTCATCAGACACACGATTCACATCTCCCACTAATTGCCAGAGGGATTAAAGCACTCATACAGAAGGCAAATCGGGGCTCGCTCTCAACAGAACAGAGCATTCAGTGAAGACCGGGCACATCAGAAAACACAGGCACAAATCAGAAGCCTATCCCGAGCGCATTCAGGGAATCAACCATAAGGCTCAGGCAAAAGCCGGGAACAGTCCAAATGCACGGGCTTAACAGACAGAGCAAAGCTTATTTTGACAGAACAGAGGATGCAGATATCTTCGGCACGTCAAATATCCCCATAATTCCCACTGAAGTGCAAGCTACACATTCAAGGGCAAAATGGTCATTTCCCTCCAAGGGGCAAAATGGTCATTTCCTCTATTTAGCAAGGGCAAAATAGTCATTTGGTATCAAAAAAGGTCCCTGGGTCCACCGTTCTGCGAAAACAGCAAAATATGCCAAAACGACCGGCATGGAACGTAGATGTGGGATCTGCAGATAGAAATGGCCAATTCAATTCTATTTGACCGAAATGGGCAAAAGTCAACCCTCGACTCCTGGGTAGGGGTAGAATAGTCATTCGGCCCGAATAAAATGCAGAACAGGCAAAAGAAGCAGAATAGCGCGCAAACCACTGAATAAGTGCCGAAAACAGCCAATTTCAGTTCCAAGCCTCCGACTCGAGCAAAATTGGCCCGAACTTCACGAGACATATAAAATGTCTCAAAGTACTCAAACACGACAAATTCGGATCAATTCGATTCATTTTACGTGCACATTGATCATTCAATGAACATTCACTGAGCATTCGGTGCAAAAACGTATAATGCACGTAAAACCGCACCATGAATGTCCCGAATTTATTCCTCGAGTCATGTGATCGCTCAAGACAATTCAAGCATTCATGAGAGGCAATTCGAGCACTTCCAAGAGGATAAAGAGGTCAATATTGGGCTCATTTGATTCGGTTTTTCACGAGCATTGCCGATTTAGCCATAACTTGAGCTACGGGACTCGGAATCGCTTCAAACCGGAGCCAGAATTTCACCAATTTTCTTCCAAACCTTGTGGGACCCTCCCTTACCTCATGGCAGACCTCAAAACGTGTGGACCCCACCAGCAAGGAGTCGGCAGCCCACCATTCCTCCTCTTAGCCGAAATATGCAAGTTGCATGCTCTTCCTTTCCCATTCAAATTCAACTCATGCCAACCCATTGCCAACCAATTTGGACCAGATCTAACACCTCATTTGACCCCTCTTGCACCGGCCATGGCAATTTGCAAGGCTAATTGCACTTAAATCCACTCAATTTTGCAAAATGGCCCTTAATCCTCCTCTATAAATACCCATGGGTATTCTTCATTCAAGGACACCTTTGCCATCAACCATTCTCTCCCAAAACACTCCCAAAATCCTCCCAAAACTCTCCAAAAAAAATTAGAAGCCATTAGCCTTGTTTTCGGAGCAAAAGGAGTGAAGATTGTCCTTCTCGGGTGGTGTCCGTACGCCCGCACGCTGCCCCGCGCGCCAGCACGCGCACGTCCGCCCGCGCACGCCCGCGTGCGTGCCCCGCGGGTTCGATTGTTCTTCTCCGTGCTCAAAGCCATTCGTTTGCTCGTTCATTTGCTTGTGCTGATTCGTGCCAACATTCAAGCAATCACTTTACAAATTTTCCATAAATCCCGAAGCCAGGTATGCTCCTCCCCGACTTAGAGAAGGCTAGGACTCTTAGTCTTTAGGCTTGTGGGGCATAAGGTGGGATTTATTTATTCGCTTACAAGTTTCGTTTATGTACTTTTATTCTGTTATTCCGAACATGTAACGATGTATGCTCGTGGATGAATGCGTGTAACTCATCATGCTTATCGCACTGTTGATGCATGAGTCGGTGCCGTTTTATCGATTCTGCCCGAATGGTTGCATAAAAATACACGAGATCATGGCGGAACCGACTACGCTAAAATGAACCGTAAAAACGTGAGAAAAGACCATAAACTTGAGTCAAGAGAACATTCCTAACTCAAGGGAACCGAGAGATCCCGTGGGCATACCTTTTAAGGGGCCGGGACAGTATTGACTTCCTTAGGTTATCAAACGGTCTCTTTTCTTCGGTTACTGGCCGGTTCTCACCGAACCATAACAAGCGGAAATTAAAAGACTTTCACAAAGCCGAGAGCAAACATGCAGCAAAAGCACATATGTCGGTAATGGACTAATCGTGCACGTGACAGAGAACCAAACAGAAACAATCTAAAACAGACATACACATACTTCCAAATTGTCTGTCAAACAAATTTCAGATAACAACCGGCATAATCACGTAAACTCGGTGTAAATATACCGTTTGCTTGCATCCATGCACCCACATGCACTTATCAGTTAGCATGCTTTATTTTCTGCATTACCTACTGCATACACATGCCTGTACTTGTCTGTTATTTGTTGTATCCATCGCGGTTCAAGCCTGAACTCATAAGAAACGATTGCACGGGGTCCAACGCCCTAAAAATCATCGATCACGGGTCCAACGCCCATGCACACTGAGAGCGCGCAACCCGAGTGCGGCATCGGGTCTTGCCTCGACTCAACATCCCAATCTTAGTGATGTCTAAGTGGAAAGACAACTCGGATAGGATGAGTGAGTCGTGGTCAGGACATGACCCGGGAGCTCAACCCGTCCCGCGGCTGTCTCGAGAGTCAAACGACTCTTCTGCTATCCGTCGGTTCGGTCGGACCCGACCCCCGGCTCCATGAGCCCGCGTTGCATTAATTTCGGTTTCGGTCCTTCAAAACTCACGGCATGCACAAGTGGAATATTTGGCTTGATGCAAATCGACCGGATCCAAAACACAGTACAGAGTCTGTATCTTCAGTTATACAAGCATTTCTGTATTTTCATTCAGTCAATGTAAGGACCCCGGTCAATGAGCAGAAAAAGGCCTGAGAGTGCTCACGAATTTACGGTGTCAAGACGGGCAAGGAGTGTGCAACTTAACTCACGCAGTAAATAAACAAAAACAGCAAGCCATAGACAAACAGAGTACCGAAAGGGCGTACGGGATATAGGCCCGTACGTAATCGAACTCCCGAATTTGGAACTCAGGTTCCGCCAAACCATATGCCTTAGCACACTAGGTGTATCCATACTCCTAGACCTGGGTACTTACCGGCCCTCGACTCTGAGTCGTAAAATGGTAAGTGGCGACTCCTTCTCACGCATGTCCGTCACGCGTCCCCCACGGGAAGGTGGACACTCCCAAGCCGCGCGTATGGCCCGCACGCATGCGTGCCCCGACGAGAGTCAACATTCGGGTGCGCATAGCTTGGCGACTCCACTGGGGACCATTTAGAGAGTTCAGGCTCGATTCCGTTTGTCTGCTTGCTTGTTTATTTACTGCTTTATGCAAATTACTGCTTATCTACTTTATGCACATTTATGCCATTCTGCATCGCACATCATTTAGTCTTAAGTACCTATGGGTCGCGTCCCACGACCGGTAATAGGAAGCCGAGGTTAGATAGGGGTTCCGAGTAAGGGTACGTCGCACGGTTGGACCGTCAATTAGGCCCCCAAAGATCCCCGCTCGATTTCAAGGAATTGATCCCCTTGAGTCGGGGGCCCCCATCCATTGGTAGCACGATCCTTGTAGGACTAAACCATGCATCTTGCAGGAGTCTCCATAAAATCCTCCAACAGGTTCAAACATTAGTCTGTCGGGTCGGCCTGCGCACCACTTCAAGTCTTTTTCATTTTTAGAACTTGTACCTTGTACCAAAACATTAAGCCGTGGGCAATTTATCTTTCTGCACACATGCATCATGCAATTTCCAAAATTAGGATGTCATTCGCATTGATGAGTCCTAAGTTGATCTTCCTTTCATCTTGGTAAGGGATGTCGCATTCAGTTGCCTGTCCGCGCCTCGAAAGAATCACGCCACCTCTCGAGGAAATTACTCAGATATGGACAACCCTGCGCCAAATCGATCGGGACTACATCACCTCTTTCATTGGAGACATACCTCTGTTGGCCACCCGGAGCATTGATTGGAACTTCCTCGAAGCAGCCATTACTTTTTGGAACCCGGATCATGGTGTTTTCAACATCCAGGGCAATGAGCTCACACCCACAATCGAGGAATATCGCACCCTCCTCGGTCGCACTGTGTCTGCTAACGATATCATAAAGCCCAACTTCTGCACAACTCGACCTACTTTGGTTTCGCGCCTACTCGAGGTCCGCACCTCCCACTTGCATGTAGAACTCGCATATTCAGGGGGTACGGAGATAGCAATCGAGAAACTTATTCTTTTCATTAAAACCCGGGCATGCAAAGTTCAAGGGAATTTTATTCGGAAAGATTTATGCCACGCTTTCTTACTGTTAATTTTTGGGACCATTTTGTTCCCTCGTTCGCGTGCTTTAATCGACGCGGCATTGGCTAGCGTTGTCCTCCAAGTGACCGGAGGACACGGGTATGAGGTGGCCCTTGTAACCGAGACTATTCGGTCCCTCGACCGTGTATTGAAAACACGCGACCGAAGGATAAGAGGATCCCCAATCCTTTTGCAAATTTTGCTTCAGAGTCATGCATACCCCTTTGGTCTTGTACGCCCGGTTATGTATTTTGCAAACCAAGAATCAATCATTTCTCGATTGCTACCTTTTGTGCGAGTGGAAGAACGCAAGATTAATGAGTGGATGAAGGTTTTTCGTGAGATCTCTCCTAGGAGCTTTAAGTGGCGTGCCGCGTGGATGCCACCTGGACCCATGACTCTCAAATGCGCCGATTTTAACGGAATCCCACTCATTAGTCATGCGGGGTCCACCACTTACTTCCCGTCGCGGGTAATGAGGCAGCTCGGTGATTTACAGACAATCCCCGAGGACATGGCACGAACCAAGTTCGAATACACTTGGCGGGAGGACCAGAAGTCCGTAGATCGTCAAAAAGAGATCGAACAGGCATTGGCGGCATGGCACGCCATAATTACTGAGCATCCATATTTCCCTGAATTCCCCACTCAGGATGAGCAAGACTTCCAGACTACTGAGGAATACATCTTGCACTTCCACCGATGGGGTCCTCCTGCGCAAGATGATACGTCACAACCCGCGAATCAGACGTCACCTGGAGCACCTTCCGTGGCTGTTCGGATCGAACTTGCTAGTCTCAGGGCTGAAAGAGATTCCCTTCGCCGACAAGTTGCAGAGAAGGACGAACAATTCACTGACCGACGCCAACTCCAGAAGGAGCTCGCTCAGGCCCGCGCAGAACTGCAAAAACGCGAACAGGAATTGGCACGGGTGAACATTGCCTTGGAAAAGTCTAGAAAAAGGGCTCGAGAACAAGCACACCCAATTTAGGATAGACATCGGGCCCTAGCCTAAGATTGTCACTTTCCATAGCAATGCTCATCCGTTCCCTGAATACGATGGAAGATGAATTTAGGATTTGTTTTCCTAAAAATTTGCATTATATTTTGAAGTCCTTCCAATCAATGCGAGTGACAGCATTAGCTTTCAAAATTCACGCATTGCATTTACATTATTTTTATTGCCTTGCACGTTTATGTTTTAAAGCACAAATTCGTTCGCATGAGCCTTATTCGTTGATTAAAACCAGGTAACCCCAACTGGCGTCACATCGCTATCCTACGAGGCTGCGAACAAGAATGGCAGGAGAAAATCCACTAACTCTTCCTGAAGACGTCATTTCATTGAACGTGGCTCACGTCTCGTCACCACCAACTCCCGTGGCCATGCCACCGGCGGTCCAAGCCTCCCCTGATGAACGCATTGCAGCACTCGAAGGCACGGTCAATCTGATGGCCGCTAACATGGCAGAACTCATATCCCTGCTCAGGAATCCAAACCGTGCCTCCTCAAGTTTCGCCCCAGCACACGGACCGACGGTCAACCTAGAAGCTGCCGAGACACCTGACGCATTCCTGCCTCCACCGTTCACTCCTGCAGCAACATTTGATCAGGGCATGTATGTACCGCAACTTGCACCCATACCGGTCCCAGCTCCGGTTTACACTGCCCCTCCACCTATAATTACTTCGGCCTTTGCTCCTGCTCACACTGCAGAATCCGTTCCTTACTGTCAGCACCCCATTTTGGCCCACCGGCTTCCCACACGAGGATTTCCGACCGAGGCCCGAGACACTATTCATCACCCGGCAATCAGAGACAAGTAGGCGAGCATGGGGTCATGAGCAATAGGAGAAGAGCACGGTCTACTGAGAAAAGCGGAGGAAAGCCATCGGAAGAACGAACGAACAAGGAATCCCCGAAACGACGGAGCTGACACTGTGACACTATTCATCATCGAGTCACCGAAGCACCGAAAGGTGCCCAATATGGGACTCCAAAAATCCCTCTCAGTGCCAAAGTGTCCAATGACAAGTCCGGGCGCATTTCCGGGGCATCCTGCTTAAGCCGGGACACCCCGATCCCCCACGGACGCCTTTTCTGACAGAGCTCCCGGGGTTCGCCCCACTAACAAGCAAACGGCCCCTCAAAACGGGCTTACAGGCATCCAGGGACCACCAGGGCCGGGGAACAAGCTTCAGACAACCTTCCGGAACTCGACTCGGTCTCCCGAGCTACGTTTCAGTGGGCACGAACGTCTCCCGGCGAACCTTCGGGGCATTTCCACGGAAAACAGAGATCGCAACGATTTCTGGGCACCTCACAACGATCCCCGAGTACCTCAAGACATTCAGGGCACACTGAGAAAACCCCGGTCAAAGTCCCTAGGTCTTCCTGGGCCAACGGTTCCCGACCGAGGACGACGAGCCAACAATCACTCACGGGGCAAAAGGATCGCCAAAGCAAATGCAAGGATGCACAAAGGTCAATCGGGGGTCGAGGGGCACTAAACTCCGCTCCGAATGTCCGAACAGGGCAAAACCGACTCTTGAGGCGCCGAGTCGCCCGAACGTTCGCTCACACGACGCATGGCGATATTAGGCTCATTCAAATTCTCGTCGTTCAAGCATTCCAAATCTACAAATTAATTGGACATCGGAGATCGGATGCAAGCTCAATCAAGTTTCAAGCATTTTCCGACTTTTCTCTCAATCGAACGGGACCCACAGCTCAGCCAAGCCGAGCCATCAAGCCACGGCTCAACCCCAAGCCGCGGCTCAAACCCTCGGCTCCGACATGACAGCCCCAAGCCGCGGCTAATTCCCTAAGCCGCAGCTCAATTCGGTGGCTCCAAGCTTCAAGAAACTCCCCCCTCCACACATTTCAAATCCTTCTTACACCCATCACTTCCTATTACTTCCCCATCACCTCCCATCAACTTTCCCTTCTCTTCCTTTCCCCACACTCAACAAGACAACTTCCCCACCCTAATCTTCCCTCCAAAATTCGGAACCCCTAAGCTCCCCCCTCTAATTACACTTAAACTCACTAATTTGGCTCATTAAGGCATCCTATAAGTGCCTAATTGCAAGACACTTTAATCACAACTCAACTTCCATCATCTCTCTAGCTTTCTCACTCTAGGAGAACCTCCAAAGCCCTCCCAAACTTCAGCATTTTTCCAAAAATCGTCCAGCTCTCCCTCAGCCCGTCCAAGGCCGAAAATGCCGGAAAACTCAACCGTTTTCCGGCGACCACCATCCAACCTTAGCCAACTTCAACCAAACTTCATACCCCACATGTATTCGACCTCCCGAGTCCATTTCCGGTGTTAGTTTTACGATTTGAAGCTCCCAGCAGCCCGAACCAGCTCTGTCCAGAACCGGGCTCCTTAGACGGTTTCACGGCTTTCCGGGCTTTTTCGACGCCATTCCTTCCCACGACCATGGCGAGTCGTGCCATCACTTTCTAAGGGTTCCTCATGACCCTCACTCTCTCCCGTGACGAGGTGGTCACGTGCCGAGAGCCGTTCAACCACGCAAGGCCACCCTTTTCCCAATCTTTTCCTTTACCGGGTTTTCACGGTTTTTATCGGTTTCTCTTTGCATTCCCGTTTGAAATTAGTCGTGTGCACACCACGAGCTGGTCATGAACACCAAGAGCAGTCCCTTAGGAATCGGAGAAACTCGAGCCAGCTCGGTGCAACACCCGGAGCCCCCTTTGCAGCCGTTTCTACCCAAACAGCCCAGTCGGGTCTGTCTCTCTGATTTACTTTTCTGACCGGAACTTTGCAGGAGCATACAGGTCAGCTCGGGTTGAATCTCGCTACCAGCCACCTATCACCGTGATCCTCAGTCAGTTAGGAGTCCAATGCCACCGACCTCGCATCAAAAGACCACCGGGAGCCTCCTATGGACCCATTTCTTCATCGCGTGCCAGTCGGGTCTGTTTTGACCCGACTGGGTCTGTCTTTTCGTTACTGACCCTACTTCGTTTTTGATTTCCGGAAAATCTACACGTGCTCTCCTCCCGAAACCACCGCAGACACAATCCTTGGTCTCTTGGGAATCCAATGCAACTGGTCCCGCACGAAAATTCCATCCCGATCAACCGGTACAGCCCCGACAAGCCGGACTGCCAGTCGGGTCTGCCACCGACCCGACTTCACTGATTCGGGTCTGTTCGTTCCAGCCGAGTCTCCCGACTCCCTTCGCCACTTCTCCGACTCTTTCCCGCATCCCGGGGCTAGGTATAATCACTCCCAACTCAGAGAAGTTAGGACTTTTACGTTTTCTTTGCGTTTGTGGGGCGATAAGGCGGTCCATGACCGATTCACATGCAAGTTTATGTTTTTATGTGTTTTTACATCGTATTATGCATGTCTTCATCGTATATAGTGCTAGCATGTCGGGAAATAGCTTGAATCGGAGTCGAGGAGACATCGTTGGCTCGGGCGAACCAAGGGAGCCTCTCGGCCTCACCCCAAGGGAGGTGGCCGAGAGCCCCTCTTGGCTTCCTCGGGCCATGGATGGCCTCCTTTCCCCGACTCAAGTCATTTCTCGAGTTTTTACATTTTTTGCTTCCCATGAGTCGGTGTCGTTTTATCGATTCCTCTAAATATCGTGCTTGTGCTTGTTTACATGTTTAATTGCGTTCCTAAGATCATGGCGGCATCGGCTATGTAAAGATGTACGTTGTCATCGTGTTTGATGTTTTATGCATGCAAGAAACGGTCAAAACCGATTCTTGGAATTGATTGTAATCACAATTTTCATTTAATCGTTGGCTTCACGTTAATTCGTATGTTAGATGCGTTAGTATCGAACAATCATTCCATTGATCCATAACAATTGAGGTTTGAGGTCTCAATCATTAAAACACTCCACGAACGGGAAATGGGACGTGTCATTCGGTTAATTAAATCACTTGGATTAAATAATTGGACAAATTAAATATTAATTCGTAAACGCATCGATGGTTCATGGAACGGCGGGAATGCCCTTTTCCATTAAAAACCCACAATTTCAAAACATCGAGACGCGTAACACGAATAGAATCAACGTCTAACGAATACTCGCGTGCTACGACTCGAGTCCGGGCCCGATTTGAGGTGGCTCAAGTCGAAACACGCGAGTCCTCCTTAGACCCCTTCGTGTCACACTATCTTCAATTCACACACGAACATCACACGTTTTACTATCCAAGGGCATAATCGTCATTCCGTGATTCACCGATACCCTAGGCGTTAGGGGGTTGGAAACACCTTGATTTACGAATGGAAAAGGGCAACCCCTTCGGGTGCGAGTTTCATTCGCGCGACCCATTTCGTTCATTTTCGGTGTTTCTTTCTTCCTATCGTAGATTCGGTGGGGAGCATTTTACTTCAGCTACAAAACACGAGAAACCGGACTAATCATACATTTGGCCTAATCAAACACTAGATAATGGATAGGCGGAATGATAATCTAGAGTCAAAACACGAGTTTGGATAATTCGGTGAAACCGTAGCGACACTTAACTGAATAAGAGTCCTAAAACAAATCCACACATATAGTTGGCTTAGAACCATATCCTAGCCCGCCCTCTATGTTTGCCTAGGTTAGATGCATTGTTTGCTAATCAACCCCGGTTAATAACTGATTAAATCACGTACATTCGACTCAATACACCACTTGTCTGTATTCACCGACAATTGTCAGTTATTGTTTGTATTATGTCAGTTTTATCAGTTTTCTTCTGTTTTGACTTTGCCTATGATGATTTATAGCGGTTCGGGCCTGAGCCCATAGGTTACGTGTTGCATGGGGTCCAACGCCCCCGAACCACCGAACACGAGGTCCAACGCCTCTTAACTCACCGAGCGCGTGCAACCCGAGTGCGGAATGGGATCTAGCCTCGAGTCACCATCACACTCCAAATATGGCCTATGTGGAAGGCAATTTGGATTGGATGTGTGAAACGTGTTTAGATATCACCTGGGAGCTCAATCGGTCCAACGGTTACAGTGGAAACTAATCGGTTCTCCTGCAAACCGTCGGTTCGATTGGACCGACCCCCGGCTCTTTGAGCCCGCGTTGCCTTAATTTATTTATCGGTCATTCAAAACACACGGTGAGCCGGAGCGGAATATTGGCCCAATGCAAACCGATCGGGATCCATTTACTTATTCGGTTACACTTTGTAATTATTCGAGAGAACATTGCGAGGATTTTATCTGTACACTCACTCACTCATTTGTAAGGATCCCCGATCGGCGAGCGAGAGGTCCGAGTGTCGAACCGGCCAAGTCGGTCTATTGTTACCAAGAGGTGAGTAAGCTCGAATACTCGCGGTTTCGGTTCGCGCAGGGAATCGATCATCACGGTTCGATGAACTGTAACGCTAAGATAGTGAACCGATTCCTCGACGTGCGAGCCTACTCATCTTTCGGATTCTTGGTCCAACTTGATCAATTCATCGACTTTACGGTGTCAAAACGGGCGAGTCAAGTGCAACTCTAAATCACGCGGTAAATAAACAAAACGGCAAGCCTAGCAAGCTAGAGTACCGAAAGGGCGTGCGGGATATAGGCTCGCACGTAATAGAACCCCCGAATTCGGAATTTTCGGTTCCGCATGACCACTGCCTTAGCATTTAGGTGTACCCCGTACCCCTAGACCTGGGTAACTTATCCACCCTCGACCTTCGGGTCGTAAAATGATAAGTGGCGACTCCTTCTCTCATGCGTGTTCGTCACGCGTCCCCACGGGAAGGTGGACATTCCCAAGCCGCGCGATCCAAAAGCGCGCATGCGTGCCCCGACGAGATTAAATTCGGGTGCGCACAGCTTGGCGACTCCACTGGGGATCATTTAGAGGGTTCGGGCTCAATCCCGTTTGCTTGCTTGCTTGTCTATTTACTGCTTTCCGTCGTTTACCGCTTATCTACTTACGCACATTTATTTCATGCATGCATTGCATATCATGCTAGCTTTAGTTACCTCGTCCGAAATCCCACGGGCGCCAAAGTAGGAAGCTATGTTAGTCAGAGGTTCCGAGTAAGGGAACGGATCGAGTCGGCTATGCCACCGAACCGGCCCCCAAAGATCCTCGCTCGATTTCAAGGAATTCACACCCTTGAGTCGGGAGCCCCCATCCATAGATAGCACGGTCCTTGTAGCACCAAACCATGCATCGTGCTATGCCTCCATGCGAGCCTTCAACCTGACGCCGACAACAGTCCATCGAGTCGGCCTGCGTGCCACTTGAGTCTTTTCCATTTCAAGAGCGATGTACATGTAATTTCTATTAGCCGTGGGCATTTCCTCTCTTCGCACACATGCATCATGCAATTTTCAAAAAATAGGATGTCATTCATGTTGACGAGTCCTAAGCGGATTTTCCTGTCGTCTTGGTAAGGGACGCCTCGCTCGGCCTCCTGCCCGCGCCTCGACAGAGTCCACCAGAACACAAGAACCTCACCGACCCGCCACGAAATGCAGATGGCGTATACTCTGGGACAGCATGATCGACCTCATCAACACTAGGTTCGATCACCGAGAGGTCGCTGAGAAACGAAGAACTCGCCGGCCAACCACCTCAGAGGGAGCTCTCCCAAACTCGTGCCAAGATGCAGAGATGCGGTCAGGAGCTCGCTTGAGGGAACGCTGCCCTGGAGAGGTCTAGGAAAGGGCCTCATGAAGACCCACACATGCACTCTAGGATAGATATCTCCGCAAGGCCCTCGCCTAGACCCGGTGCTTTCCAAGGCGGCGCTCGCTCAAACCCCGAGTGTGGTGGCAAATCAGCTTAAGGCTCTATTTTACAAAATTTGCATTGTACTTTGAACCTTTCGAGTCAATGTGAACGACAACATTAGCTTTTGAAAACTCACGCATTGCACGCATCCTATTTATTTACTATTTTACACGAGAATTAACACTACCACACGGTAGACAAAGTTGTGACCGCCTTTGCTGGTGGATCTCTCGTGGTCCTCACCCTTCCTCCACGGCGAGACGATCAGTAGCTCAAGGGCCAACCATCTAAGCAACACTAACTCCCCATTAATCCCGCGCAATCGATTACGTCATTGCATGGTTGAGCACACGTCCCTCGATGCTACAAGTGCTTCCACTAGCACAACAGTGTGCCCTTTCCGCGTCGTGCGAGCACGCCCCTACCTTGCCCATGCACGCATCCTCGACACACCTTGTGCATGTCCCTCAGCGCGCTCGCACGACGCCTACTAGGCTAGTTCAATCCCCTAAGCCCTTACGCTGAAATCGCGAATATAGTTTGCTCCTTCATTGTTTTCTTTTCCCATTGTAGGAAATTCTACACAAGAAGACAGCCTGAATACTGATCGACCACAATTGAGACAACAAACGTCTTCCATCCATCCAGCTCCTTGGGATTTCAACACTGAGTCCCCATCCCTGCTCCACAAAGCAAGACCGCAAGCAAATCAGCGTCACCGCATTGCAGCGCTTCACGCTATTCCTCAGCATTGACATTTGCTTTCGCATTTCTTGCACTTTCCTATCAACCCCGCATTTATTGCATCGGGCTTCGGCCCCTCATCGAGCTTTGGCCCCACATCGGGCTCCGGCCCCGTATTTACTGCATCGGGCTCCGGCCCTGCATCGGGCTTCGGCCCCGCGTTTATTGCATCGGGCTTCGGCCCCTCATCGGGCTTTGGCCCGGCATCGGGCTCCGGCCCCGCATTTACTGCATCGGGCTCCGGCCCTGCATCGGGCTTCGGCCCCGCGTTTACTGCATCGGGTTTCGGCCCCGCATCGGGCTCCGGCCCCACATTTACTGCATCGGGCTCCGGCCCCGCATCGGGCTCCGACCCCGCATTTACTGCATCGGGCTCCGACCCCGCATTTACTGCATCGGGCTTCGGCCTCGCATCGGGCTCTTGCCCTGCATCGGGCTCCGGCCCTGCATCAGGCTTCGGCCCCTCATCGGGCTTTGGCCCCGCATCGGGCTCCAGCCCCACATTTACTGCATCGGGCTCCGGCCCCGCGTTTACTGCATCGGGCTTCGGCCCCGCATCGGGCTCCGGCCCCGCATTTACTGCATCGGGCTTCGGCCCCGCATCGGGCTCCGGTCCTGCATCGGGCTCCGGCCCCGCATTTACTGCATCGGGCTCCGGCCCCGCATCGGGCTCCGACCCCGCATTTACTGCATCGGGCTTCGGCCTCGCATCGGGCTCCGGCCTTGCATCGGGCTCCGGCCCCGCATCGGGCCTCGGCCCCGCATCGGGCTCCGGCCCCGCATTTACTGCATCGGGCTTCGGCCCCGCATCTGGCTCCGGCCCTGCATTTACTGCATTGGGCTTCAGCCCCGCATCGGGCTCCAGCCCTACATCGGGCTCCGGCCTCGCATTTATTGCATTGGGCTTCGGCCTCGCATCGGGCTCCGACCCTGCATCGGGCTCCGGCCCCGCATCTATCGCATTGGGCTCCGGCCCCGCATTTACCGCATCGGGCTTCGACCTCACATCGAGCTCCGGCCTTGCATTTACTGCATTGGGCTTCGGCCCCGCATCGGGATCTGGCCCTGCATCGAGCTCCGGTCCTACGTTTGGGCTTCGGCCCTGCATCGGGCCTCGGTCCTACATTTACTGCTTTTGGGTTTCGGCCCCGCATTTACTACTTTCAGGTTTTGACACCTCGCATTTACTGCTTTCAGGCTCATCTGAAATCCAAAATCGACTTGGATTCAAATTCATCCAAGCGATACTCCGAGGAGCAAGTCTAATCCTTCAACTGCAAAAGATCACAAGCAACAGCTCCGGCGAACAGAGCATGGCCCTGCCCACCCGCCGCGAAAGTCACTAGCACGGTCACATCTCTGACCGGAGAATGATCCCTGCCCACCCTCCGCTGTGGCCATCAACCAGCCACTGGGGCAACATGCACTCTTCCCTAAACTCTCTTTTACATTTATTTATATGCATTCCAAAACGAGCTCCCGGCATGAACGAACCCTTCACGGGCACACTAGGACAACCCCGAAGACGCCCTGTTGGTTCTGTCGGAATTGTTCGATTCGTCTGTCCTCATGGGATCCGGCTCCTCGAGCCTCCCCTAGGACGGCTGCGCATGCCAACCCGTAATCGGGGAAAGTACACCTATGTGGCCCCTAGCCACGGCCTGCCCACTCCAGGGTGGCGATGACTAGATCTCGGAATTGAGTGTCCTCCACGCACGGCACCCCATGGGTCGTACGTTGGACAAGGGGATTTTCCTATGGGTCCACTCCACATTTCTTACCACATATTCCACCGATCAATCACCTAATACATCGTCTTCTTTGTCATCTCTCACATGGACATGCCGGTCACAGGCAAAGAACGATACACGGGTTCACATCTCCTTGAGAATTCCTCTCGGACCCTTCCCTCATACTTCGACGAGGGAGGTTTCCGACGAATATGTACCCCCCACGAAGCCGAAGACAGAGACAATCGAACAAACCGTTCAACCTCGACGAGTGCATCTCCACCGGGATCGAGCGACACCCCGGGGCAAATTGGGCCTTCCCCACCACACACTTATCACCGACAACATGCAACGACAAGTCCCGGGGTAGGACACATTCGGCTTCAAGAGTGCCTATCATCCAAAGGGCACCCTCCACAGGAGCGACAATGCACAATTGGGAGCGGCGATCGCACCAGACGCCCGACACAAATCACAAAGACCGGGGCATCCCCGTCCAACATTCACGCGGAGGCAACCTTGGTCACCCACACTCCTGGGGCAATTTTTTTTCGTTTTAGACAATAGGGGAAAGGACTTGTAAAGTTTGCAAGGAAAAAGACACGAAGTTCGACTTTCGAGTGCATAAGAATCAGACTTCTGAGAAAACCAGCCATCACAAAATTGGGCTAGGACAACGAAGTACATCAGGTCTCCACGGGGCTAAGCAAACGAAAATAGCCTCGGTGATGCAAAGTCGAGGAGTTTCAAATGAATACAAGGGGCACAATACAGACCCCAGCTGCAAGAAAAAATAGAGCGAAAAGAAGCGGGAAAAACCCGCCAATGAAGAGAGAGAGAAAAGATGCGGGAAAAACCCGCCAATGAACAAAACAAGGCACCGCCGAGATATAAAACCCCGGCACCGCCAATTTGAAGAAGAAATCAACAAACCCCGACAAAAAGGGGGAGCAGCAGACGCAACTCCTCGACGGAGACAGAACGTAACGCACTTGGAAGTTGAATCCTTCGAACCCTTCCCCCTTGCAAACTCGTGAGACAAAAGAATCAAGCCCGCTAGGTCGAAAACCCCTCAGGGCGACCTAGGCAAAAACTAGGGCAGGAGAGAGGCACGACTGAAAATCCCGAGGCGGGCGGTCGTGGCAAAAGGAGAGCTCATCCCCTTTAGGTTGAGAGGTACGGCCCCGAGGCGGGTGACCGTAGCAAAAGGAGAGTAAAATGAGAGATAAACAAAACAGTCACCTTGGGCCTTCGCACACTGCGCGGACCAGGGAACCCCAAGGGAAATGACCAGGTTATCTACTCCAACACGATCCCCGATCGGCTCTCCTACCGAACTCAACCGTCCAAGGCGGATTCTTCTTCAAGCACAGCGGGCGACCAAGCACGCAATCCAAACAGCCAACACCAACCGAAGGACGGAAGAGAAGGGGGTACATCTCACGGCAAGCGTGAACTCGTGTATCCTTTTAGCCTTGGGCAACGTGCTCCCCAAGCTTTCTCTTTTCTCTTTGTCATTGCACAACCCCAAAATGGGTCACAGCCACCCTTCAATCGGCTACCACAAAGCCAAAATCCTAGACATTTCTTTCCGGGAATCTAGTCATAACACTCTGGAAATGACTAGACCGAAGTCTGACCAAATTTGAACAAAAATTCCCCATGCGGGTTACAAATGCAGCCGCCCTACGACACCCTGATGAGAAGGGTCCTAAGTTCACAGGCGCGTCGAACAACCGATAGAGCCGCTTGGGCACCTTTGAGAACGTCTCGATATGCCCATGTAAGGCCAACAGGAGTCCTGGAGGCCTCGTATCGGGGCCTCTGAAAGCGAGACCCCCATTCACATCACCAAATCAAAACTCTCCACGGGTCGCCCAGGGGACTCGAAACGGAAGAGCATGCGTCACAAACACTTCCTTTTACCTGTGCTTACAAATCGCTAGTAATCCCATGACTTACTAATGATGTCAGGATCACAGGTACAACAAACACAAGAACTACGACGGACTCTGATTTCCGACCCCTCGGGTCCATCCCGGCTTTTAAATTCCAGTTCAGGTCTATCCTGGCCCCTCGGGTCCATCTCGGCTTTTAAATTCCAGTTCAGGTCTATCCTGGCCCCTCGGGTCCATCCCGGCTTTTAAATTCCAGTTTAGGTATATCCTAGCCCCTCAGGTCCATCCCGGCTTTAAATTTCTGTTTAGGTCTATCCTGGCCCCTCGAGTCCATCCCGGCTTTTAAATTTCTGTTCAGGTCTATCCTGGCCCATCGGGTCCATCCCGGCTTTTAAATTTCTGTTCAGGTCTATCCTGGCCCCTCGGGTCCATCCCGGCTTTTAAATTCCAGTTCAGGTCTATCCTGGCCCCTCGGGTCCATCCCGGATTTAAATTCCAGTTCAGGTCTATCCTGGCCCCATCGGGTCCATCCCGGCTTTTAAATTTCTGTTCAGGTCTATCCTGGCCCCTCGGGTCCATCCCGGCTTTTAAATTCCAGTTCAGGTCTATCCTGGCCCCTCGGGTCCATCCCGGATTTAAATTCCAGTTCAGGTCTATCCTGGCCCCACGGGTCCATCCCGGCTTTTAAATTCCAGTTCAGGTCTATCCTGGCCCCTCGGGTCCATCTCGGCTTTAAATTTCTATTCAGGTCTATCCTGGCCCCTCGGGTCCATCCCGGCTTTTAAATTCCAGTTCAGGTCTATCCTGGCCCCTCGGGTCCATCCCGGCTTTTAAATTTCTGTTCAGGTCTATCCTGGCCCCTCGGGTTTATCCCGGCTTTTAAATTCCAGTTCAGGTCTATCCTGGCCCATCGGGTCCATCCCGGCTTTTAAATTTCAGTTCAGGTCTATCCTGGCCCCTCGGGTCCATCCCGGCTTTTAAATTCCAGTTCAGGTCTATCCTGGCCCCTCGGGTCCATCCCGGCTTTTAAATTCCAGTTTAGGTCTATCCTGGCCCCTCGGGTCCATCCCGGCTTTTAAATTCCAGTTCAGGTCTATCCTGGTCCCTCGGGTCCATCCCGGTTTTTAAATTTCTGTTCAGGTCTATCCTGGCCCCTCGGGTCCATCCCGGCTTTTAAATTTCTGTTCAGGTCTATCCTGGCCCCTCGGGTTTATCCCGGCTTTTAAATTCCAGTTCAGGTCTATCCTGGCCCCTCGGGTCCATCCCAGCTTTTAAATTTCAGTTCAGGTCTATCCTGGCCCCTCGGGTCCATCCCGGCTTTTAAATTCCAGTTCAGGTCCATCCTGGCCCCTCGGGTCCATCCCGGCTTTTAAATTTCTGTTCAGGTCTATCCTGGCCCCTCGGGTCCATCCCGGCTTTTAAATTTCTGTTCAGGTCTATCCTGGCCCCTCGGGTCCATCCCGGCTTTTAAATTCCAGTTCAGGTCTATCCTGGCCCCTCGGGTTTATCCCGGCTTTTAAATTCCAGTTCAGGTCTATCCTGGCCCCTCGGGTCCATCCCGGCTTTTAAATTCCAGTTCAGGTCTATCCTGGCCCCTCGGGTCCATCTCGGCTTTTAAATTTCTGTTGAGGTCTATCCTGGCCCCTCGGGTCCATCCCGGCTTTTAAATTTCTGTTCAGGTCTATCCTGGCCCCTTTCAGGTTCATCCCGTTTTCTTTCGGGTTTATTCCAGTTTCCTTCGGGTCCGTCCCGGTCTTAATTTCCAGCAATATCCCTATACATCCAAGCAGGCCGCGAGCAGCCACCGTGAAGCTACAACGGAGCGGTCGCCGGAAACAAAAAGGGGATGCTTGTTATGGTCTTTGGCCACATTCTCTAACCGAGCATGCAACCAAAGAGGGGCAAGCTGTGAGCACACCATTTTGGCCCACCGGCTTCCCACACGAGGATTTCCGACCGAGGCCCGGGACACTATTCATCACCCGGCAATCAGAGACAAGTAGGCGAGCATGGGGTCATGAGCAATAGGAGAAGAGCACGGTCTACTGAGAAAAGCGGAGGAAAGCCATCGGAAGAACGAACGAACATGGAATCCCCGAAACGACGGAGCTGACACTGTGACACTATTCATCATCGAGTCACCGAAGCACCGAAAGGTGCCCAATATGGGACTCCAAAAATCCCTCTCAGTGCCAAAGTGTCCAATGACACGTCCGGGTGCATTTCCGGGGCATCCTGCTTAAGCCGGGACACCCCGATCCCCCACGGACGCCTTTTCTGACAGAGCTCCCGGGGTTCGCCCCACTAACAAGCAAACGGCCCCTCAAAACGGGCTTACAGGCATCCAGGGACCACCAGGGCCGGGGAACAAGCTTCAGACAACCTTCCGGAACTCGACTCGGTCTCCCAAGCTACGTTTCAGTGGGCACGAACGTCTCCCGGCGAACCTTCGGGGCATTTCCACGGAAAACAGAGATCGCAACGATTTCTGGGCACCTCACAACGATCCCCGAGTACCTCAAGACATTCAGGGCACACTGAGAAAACCCCGGTCAAAGTCCCTAGGTCTTCCTGGGCCAACGGTCCCCGACCGAGGACGACGAGCCAACAATCACTCACGGGGCAAAAGGATCGCCAAAGCAAATGCAAGGATGCACAAAGGTCAATCGGGGGTCGAGGGGCACTAAACTCCGCTCCGAATGTCCGAACAGGGCAAAACCGACTCTTGAGGCGCCGAGTCGCCCGAACGTTCGCTCACACGACGCATGGCGATATTAGGCTCATTCAAATCCTCGTCGTTCAAGCATTCCAAATCTACAAATTAATTGGACATCGGAGATCGGATGCAAGCTCAATCAAGTTTCAAGCATTTTCCGACTTTTCTCTCAATCGAACGGGACCCACAGCTCAGCCAAGCCGAGCCATCAAGCCACGGCTCAACCCCAAGCCGCGGCTCAAACCCTCGGCTCCGACATGACAGCCCCAAGCCGCGGCTAATTCCCTAAGCCGCGGCTCAATTCGGTGGCTCCAAGCTTCAAGAAGCTCCCCCCTCCACACATTTCAAATCCTTCTTACACCCATTACTTCCTATCACTTCCCCATCACCTCCCATCAACTTTCCCTTCTCTTCCTTTCCCCACACTCAACAAGACAACTTCCCCACCCTAATCTTCCCTCCAAAATTCGGAACCCCTAAGCTCCCCCCTCTAATTACACTTAAACTCACTAATTTGGCTCATTAAGGCATCTTATAAGTGCCTAATTGCAAGACACTTTAATCACAACTCAACTTCCATCATCTCTCTAGCTTTCTCACTCTAGGAGAACCTCCAAAGCCCTCCCAAACTTCAGCATTTTTCCAAAAATCGTCCAGCTCTCCCTCAGCCCGTCCAAGGCCGAAAATGCCGGAAAACTCAACCGTTTTCCGGCGACCACCATCCAACCTTAGCCAACTTCAACCAAACTTCATACCCCACATGTATTCGACCTCCCGAGTCCATTTCCGGTGTTAGTTTTACGATTTGAAGCTCCCAGCAGCCCGAACCAGCTCTGTCCAGAACCGGGCTCCTTAGACGGTTTCACGGCTTTCCGGGCTTTTTCGACGCCATTCCTTCCCACGACCATGGCGAGTCGTGCCATCACTTTCTAAGGGTTCCTCATGACCCTCACTCTCTCCCGTGACGAGGTGGTCACGTGCCGAGAGCCGTTCAACCACGCAAGGCCACCCTTTTCCCAATCTTTTCCTTTACCGGGTTTTCACGGTTTTTATCGGTTTCTCTTTGCATTCCCGTTTGAAATTAGTCGTGTGCACACCACGAGCTGGTCATGAACACCAAGAGCAGTCCCTTAGGAATCGGAGAAACTCGAGCCAGCTCGGTGCAACACCCGGAGCCCCCTTTGCAGCCGTTTCTACCCAAACAGCCCAGTCGGGTCTGTCTCTCTGATTTACTTTTCTGACCGGAACTTTGCAGGAGCATACAGGTCAGCTCGGGTTGAATCTCGCTACCAGCCACCTATCACCGTGATCCTCAGTCAGTTAGGAGTCCAATGCCACCGACCTCGCATCAAAAGACCACCGGGAGCCTCCTATGGACCCATTTCTTCATCGCGTGCCAGTCGGGTCTGTTTTGACCCGACTGGGTCTGTCTTTTCGTTACTGACCCTACTTCGTTTTTGATTTCCGGAAAATCTACACGTGCTCTCCTCCCGAAACCACCGCAGACACAATCCTTGGTCTCTTGGGAATCCAATGCAACTGGTCCCGCACGAAAATTCCATCCCGATCAACCGGTACAGCCCCGACAAGCCGGACTGCCAGTCGGGTCTGCCACCGACCCGACTTCACTGATTCGGGTCTGTTCGTTCCAGCCGAGTCTCCCGACTCCCTTCGCCACTTCTCCGACTCTTTCCCGCATCCCGGGGCTAGGTATAATCACTCCCAACTCAGAGAAGTTAGGACTTTTACGTTTTCTTTGCGTTTGTGGGGCGATAAGGCGGTCCATGACCGATTCACATGCAAGTTTATGTTTTTATGTGTTTTTACATCGTATTATGCATGTCTTCATCGTATATAGTGCTAGCATGTCGGGAAATAGCTTGAATCGGAGTCGAGGAGACATCGTTGGCTCGGGCGAACCAAGGGAGCCTCTCGGCCTCACCCCAAGGGAGGTGGCCGAGAGCCCCTCTTGGCTTCCTCGGGCCATGGATGGCCTCCTTTCCTCGACTCAAGTCATTTCTCGAGTTTTTACATTTTTGCTTCCCATGAGTCGGTGTCGTTTTATCGATTCCTCTAAATATCGTGCTTGTGCTTGTTTACATGTTTAATTGCGTTCCTAAGATCATGGCGGCATCGGCTATGTAAAGATGTACGTTGTCATCGTGTTTGATGTTTTATGCATGCAAGAAACGGTCAAAACCGATTCTTGGAATTGATTGTAATCACAATTTTCATTTAATCGTTGGCTTCACGTTAATTCGTATGTTAGATGCGTTAGTATCGAACAATCATTCCATTGATCCATAACAATTGAGGTTTGAGGTCTCAATCATTAAAACACTCCACGAACGGGAAATGGGACGTGTCATTCGGTTAATTAAATCACTTGGATTAAATAATTGGACAAATTAAATATTAATTCGTAAACGCATCGATGGTTCATGGAACGGCGGGAATGCCCTTTTCCATTAAAAACCCACAATTTCAAAACATCGAGACGCGTAACACGAATAGAATCAACGTCTAACGAATACTCGCGTGCTACGACTCGAGTCCGGGCCCGATTTGAGGTGGCTCAAGTCGAAACGCGCGAGTCCTCCTTAGACCCCTTCGTGTCACACTATCTTCAATTCACACACGAACATCACACGTTTTACTATCCAAGGGCATAATCGTCATTCCGTGATTCACCGATACCCTAGGCGTTAGGGGGTTGGAAACACCTTGATTTACGAATGGAAAAGGGCAACCCCTTCGGGTGCGAGTTTCATTCGCGCGACCCATTTCGTTCATTTTCGGTGTTTCTTTCTTCCTATCGTAGATTCGGTGGGGAGCATTTTACTTCAGCTACAAAACACGAGAAACCGGACTAATCATACATTTGGCCTAATCAAACACTAGATAATGGATAGGCGGAATGATAATCTAGAGTCAAAACACGAGTTTGGATAATTCGGTGAAACCGTAGCGACACTTAACTGAATAAGAGTCCTAAAACAAATCCACACATATAGTTGGCTTAGAACCATATCCTAGCCCGCCCTCTATGTTTGCCTAGGTTAGATGCATTGTTTGCTAATCAACCCCGGTTAATAACTGATTAAATCACGTACATTCGACTCAATACACCACTTGTCTGTATTCACCGACAATTGTCAGTTATTGTTTGTATTATGTCAGTTTTATCAGTTTTCTTCTGTTTTGACTTTGCCTATGATGATTTATAGCGGTTCGGGCCTGAGCCCATAGGTTACGTGTTGCATGGGGTCCAACGCCCCCGAACCACCGAACACGAGGTCCAACGCCTCTTAACTCACCGAGCGCGTGCAACCCGAGTGCGGAATGGGATCTAGCCTCGAGTCACCATCACACTCCAAATATGGCCTATGTGGAAGGCAATTTGGATTGGATGTGTGAAACGTGTTTAGATATCACCTGGGAGCTCAATCGGTCCAACGGTTACAGTGGAAACTAATCGGTTCTCCTGCAAACCGTCGGTTCGATTGGACCGACCCCCGGCTCTTTGAGCCCGCGTTGCCTTAATTTATTTATCGGTCATTCAAAACACACGGTGAGCCGGAGCGGAATATTGGCCCAATGCAAACCGATCGGGATCCATTTACTTATTCGGTTACACTTTGTAATTATTCGAGAGAACATTGCGAGGATTTTATCTGTACACTCACTCACTCATTTGTAAGGATCCCCGATCGGCGAGCGAGAGGTCCGAGTGTCGAACCGGCCAAGTCGGTCTATTGTTACCAAGAGGTGAGTAAGCTCGAATACTCGCGGTTTCGGTTCGCGCAGGGAATCGATCATCACGGTTCGATGAACTGTAACGCTAAGATAGTGAACCGATTCCTCGACGTGCGAGCCTACTCATCTTTCGGATTCTTGGTCCAACTTGATCAATTCATCGACTTTACGGTGTCAAAACGGGCGAGTCAAGTGCAACTCTAAATCACGCGGTAAATAAACAAAACGGCAAGCCTAGCAAGCTAGAGTACCGAAAGGGCGTGCGGGATATAGGCTCGCACGTAATAGAACCCCCGAATTCGGAATTTTCGGTTCCGCATGACCACTGCCTTAGCATTTAGGTGTACCCCGTACCCCTAGACCTGGGTAACTTATCCACCCTTGACCTTCGGGTCGTAAAATGATAAGTGGCGACTCCTTCTCTCATGCGTGTTCGTCACGCGTCCCCACGGGAAGGTGGACATTCCCAAGCCGCGCGATCCAAAAGCGCGCATGCGTGCCCCGACGAGATTAAATTCGGGTGCGCACACTTACCAAGCTCCACAACCAAACATCGGCCTCCCTCACCAAGCTCCACCGCCCCTAAACATTACCTTTTCTGAACCGGGCACGCCTACTTGTGCAGCCCCTCTAGCTCCACCTACAAACTTCCCGCCGGAAGAAGAAACAGAACAGGAGCGTAGGATCAGGAAATTAGAAGAAATGGTGAAAGCCCTGCAAGCAAAAGAAATCTGAGTCAACTCAAGCTTCGTCGATTGGGGTCTTTTCCCAAGCATGCGTCTACGACGTACGAGGGACCCGCGGCATCACCTCCGACACTACCGAGGAAAGATGTTGCAGTACTGGGAGTACGAGGAATTCATTATCCACTCCTTCCAGGACAGCTTAACAGGACCAGCTCTCGATTGGTTCATGACGCTCAAGGCAGAGGACATCCCCACATGGGCGGACCTCTCCAGCAAGTTTGTTGATCAGTATCAGTTTTGCGCAGAAGCTCCGCCAACTCTCCTAGAGTTGAGCACTAAAGAAATGGCTGAAGGTTAGAAGTTCGAAGATTACGCCACCAAGTGGCGCTCTCAAGCGGCGAAGCACGTTCCGCCTATCAGCGAGAAGCAGCAGATCCAACTGTTCCATTCCACACTTAAGGGAGTGTACTATATGCACCTATTGGCTCATACTTCCTCATTCACTGATTTAATTGAAGCAAGGAAGAAGCTCGACATGTGGATCAAGCTAGGCAGGATAGAAGATCCTAATAGGAAGAGGGAAGGGGATTCCTCCAGGAGGAACATCGCCGGATCCCCCGCAGGCAACAAGAAGGGTAAGGAGACGACTATCAATGTTGTCAGCCCAGGACACCAGGAGTCCCGACCAGTCTCTATGAATTACGCACCAGTGCCTTCAGCTACTCAAGCATACGGTCCGCCTCCCGCTCATTACCCGCAGCAACCATTCTCAGCCCCGCCGGCTCCAGTATCCGCACCGCAGCAAGTCGTCCACTACACCCCCGCACCCCCGCAGGCTCAGCAAAATAGGGCCCCCACATTTAGGCCTCCTCAACAGGGCCAGCAAAGCGGGACTACGCAACCCCGTCAACGCAGGCAGTTCACTCCCCTACAAGCCCCACCTTCCCATATATACAGGCAGCTCCTTGCAGGTAATAAGATCAGGCAGGAGGAACCTGGCGCCAACTTCAATCCGGCAAATCAAGACCAAAGCCGGCGATGCGAGTTTCATATGGGTGCACCCGGTCACACTCTCGATAACTGCTGGAGGTTGCGAGAGAAGATTCAGGAGTTAATCGATGCAAAAGCAATCTCCTTTAATGCAGTAAGACCCCCGAATGTGCAGGCCAACCCGCTCCCTAATCATGCGTCAGGCTCAGGACCTACCATCAACATGATCAGTGTTTGCAAGGAAGACCCTGTCCCCTTCGTAATTGAATACGTCCCGGAAGAAGTCGCTGCGCAGTTTGCGGGGTCCAGTGTTCCGCCTGCCCCATTTGTCATTGAAGTGCCTGCCAAAGAGCCATATCAAGACAACAGGGTCCCATGGACTTACGAGAATAGCATCGGCAATCTTGAGCAACAGATGAGCGTAATGGGGGTTACGCGCTCAGGACGGGTATATGAGAACCCGGACACCACAAGTAAAAGGAAAGCCCCCGCCGCTACGCTTGAGACTGCCCCGCAGGTCGCGCCAATCCCGACTAAAAAGGTGACAGACGAAGAAGCAGAAGCATTCATGAAGATCATTAAGGCGAGTGAATACAAGATAGTGGAGCAAATGGGCAAGTCTTCTGCCCATATTTCCCTGCTAGCCCTCCTGCTAAGTTCGGAGCCTCATCGACAAGCGCTCTTGAAAGTCCTCACTGCCGCGCAAGTTCCCAAGGAAACGCCTGCAGCACAGATCGAAGAAACCATCAGCACTATCTTCTCTAATGCTATCTCGTTTTCCGATGACGAGCTTCCCTCTGAAGGGTATGAACACTCCTGGGCGTTGCACATCGTTTGCAAGTGCAACAACTTCATAGTTGGTCGAGTCATGATCGACAATGGCTCCGCTCTCAATGTGTGCCCAGTCTCTACCCTCAAACAGATGAATGTCGACTTCAACCGCATTCGGCCAAGCAAGACAGCGGTTAGGGCCTTTGATGGCTCACGGAGGGACGTGAATGGAGAGATCGACTTGCTGATTGATGTCGATCCTTGCTCTTTTGCAGTTACATTTCAGGTCTTGGACATTCCGAACGCATTCAGCTTGCTGCTAGGGAGACCGTGGATCCATTCCGCCGGCGCTGTACCATCGTCCCTGCACCAAAAGCTCAAGTTTATTGTCGAAGGCAAGCTCATCACCGTGAAAGGAGAAGAGGACTACACCATCTACAAGGAGACAGCCGTCCCCTACATCAGCATTGGAGACGATCAGAATCTTCCCTTCCACTCATTCGAAACCATCTCTGTTATCAAGGACTACGGAGAAGTCATCCCATCCAGGGCTGATCGCATGATAGGTAAGTTTCTGCTGCAGCACGACTACGTCCCGGGCGCCGGACTCGGAGCAAATGGACAGGGGATCACGCACCCCATCGAGATCGAGGACAACAAGAATAGGAGGGGACTTGGCTACCGTCCCTCTTGCCACGAGGTCGTTCAGGCACGCAATGGCAAACATCTTCATCATCTCGCTGCGCATTACGGGAGAATCAACAGGGGCATCCCAATTCCACCTCTATCCTACTTTTTCCCCGGACCGCCATGCATCGTTGGGGGCACCCTACAGGACTCTTACTCAGATTCAGACGACGCATCTATTGATGAGCTAGCCATATACGCCGTCTCTGAGGAGACTCCTCCGGGAGTCCATATCCGCCCGGCACGGGAGAATGAGCACCTCAACAACTGGACGTCGGTTCCGCGCTACTCGGCAGTGTTTGCCGATGTGTAAGGCTATCTATGTATTTTGATGTTTCCCGCGTGTTAGGCAAAGTAACAAGCCACACGACGGAAGATGGATACTTTTGTTATAGCATACACTAATTCTGCTAATCAAATCCCTTCATACCCTTTTGAATTCCAGTGTCTCATTTCTCTTCCCTTATCTCTTCAAGCATTTCCATATTCTAAGCCGAATCCTTTTCATTTCCAGGCTCCACCCGAATCCAAAGCATCGACGCGTCAATTCGAACCCATCCGAGGGACTTCTCGAAAAGCCCCAACCCATATACTTCGGGGAAGGGCTTGACGAGGACGGTCGAGTGCCTAAGATCGAAGAGAGTTTGCATCGCCTCGAGAACCACCAACTCACTGCAGTCGAGCCAACAGAAGAAATCAACATAGGCATAGAAGAGGAACCACGCACTTTAAAGATCGGGACGAGTCTCGACCCTACCCAACAAGCTCGGATGATCGATTTCTTGAGGGAATATCAAGAAGTCTTTGCTTGGTCTTACGCCGACATGCCAGGCTTAGACCCCTCGATAGTGCAGCATTTCCTCCCGCTCGATACAGACAAGTTTCCGCCCAAACGTCAGCAGTTACGGCGACAGCGAGCCGAGCTTCTCCTCCGCATCAAAGAGGAAGTCGTCAAGCAGATAAACGCAGGTTTCTTGGAAGTTTGCAACTATTCCGAATGGGTGGCGAACATCGTGCCTGTGGAGAAGAAGGACGGGAGAGTCCGAGTATGTGTTGATTACCGCGACCTCAACAAAGCAAGTCCCAAAGATAACTTCCCTCTGCCCCACATCGACGTCTTGGTTGATAATACTGCACGCCACACGCAGTTCTCTTTCATGGACGGCTTCTCTGGATACAATCAAATCCGGATGGCCGAGGAAGACAAGATCAAGACCACGTTCGTCACAATGTGGGGCACCTTTTGCTACAAAGTCATGCCTTTCGGTCTCAAGAATGCCGGGGCAACTTATCAGAGGGCAATGGTCACGCTTTTCCATGACATGATGCACAAGGAGATCGAGGTCTACGTAGATGACATGATCGCCAAGTCAAGGGAAGGGGAGGATCACCTCGTCAACTTGAAGCGTCTCTTCGACCGTCTCAAGAAGTACAAGCTCCGGCTCAATCCAGCAAAATGCACTTTCGGCTCCAAGTTGGGAAAGTTACTAGGGTTCATAGTCAGCGAGCACGGCATTGAAGTGGATCCAGATAAGGTAAAAGCAATATTGGAGATGCCTCCACCGAAAACCGTGCGCGAAGTGCGAGGCTTTCTCGGCCGGCTGAATTACATTGCGCGATTCATTGCAAACCTGACGGACAAATGTCAACCGCTCTTTCGCTTGCTCCGCAAGAATGCAGCAATTGAGTGGGACGACGAATGTCAGAAAGCCTTCGATACCATCAAGGCATACTTGATTCAGCCGCCGGTGTTGGTCCCGCCGATATCGGGTCGTCCTCTCATCCTTTACCTGACAGTGCGCCGCCAATCCTTGGGGTGCATGTTGGGGCAGGAGGACGAATCCACGCACGCAGAGCAAGCGATTTATTATTTAAGCAAGAAGTTCACTGAAGGGGAGTCCAACTACCCCGACATTGAGAAATTGTGTTGCGCACTGGTATGGGTCATGCAAAGGCTCCGGCAATACACTCTCTATCATACCATTCGCTTGCTGTCCAAGGCAGATCCTTTGAAGTACCTACTTGATAGCCCCTCTTCCATGAGGAGCATTGCAAAATGGCGCTGTCAATTAGCAGAATACGACATTGAATATGTGGCGCGCACGTCAGTTAAAGGACAAGCAATTGCAGACCACTTGGCAGAGTTTCCGATTGAAGACAACACGCCTATTGATCCAGACTTTCCAGATGAAGGAATCCTCCAAGTCGACAGTGAGGAGGATAGCCCAGCATGGAAGATGTATTTCAATGGAGCAGTCAACTCCACTGGCTCGGGCATCGGTGCAGTGCTGATATCTCCTGACGGGCGTCATTATCCCGTTGCAGAAAAAATTGACTTTCTTACACCAATAATGTGGCTGAGTACGAAGCATGCATCCTCGGCCTACAAGCAGCTATCGACTTCAAAGTCAAGAAGTTAGAGGTTTTCGGGGACTCAATGCTCACAATTTTCCAAACGCTGGGGCAATGGAAGACAAAGGATGAGAAGCTAGTACCCTATCACGAGTATCTTGAGGAGTTAGCGGAGAACTTCGAAAAGATCACGTTCACTTACACGCCTCGCATAAAGAATCACTTCGCAGACGCACTCGCAACGCTCGCTTCCATGGTGAGCATCACAAAAGAAAATCTCATCGAGCCTCTCGAGATTGAGATTACCAAGGGCCCTGCTCATTGCGACGCAATCGAGGCTACCGATGCAAAGCCTTGGTTCGAAGACATTAAGCATTTTCTGCAGACTGGTCAATATCCGCAGTTTGCCAGTCACCGCGATCGAAAGACACTCCGGTTGCTTGCAACGCACTATTTTCTGAGCGGTGAAACGCTCTATAGGCGCTCTCTTGATGCTACGCTGCTCCGATGTGTCGACGGACAAGAGGCACAACGCCTCATCCAAGAAGTACACGGGGGAAGCTGTGGACCTCACATGAACGGACTTATGCTTGCCAAGAAGATCATGCGGTTGGGCTATTTTTGGTCCACCATGGAAACTGACTGCGTCAAGCACGTCAGGCACTGCTGCTTATGCCAAGTTTATGCAGATCAGATCAAAGCACCGCCCAACGAGTTACACCCGATGGCAGCTCCGTGGCCCTTCTCAATGTGGGGCATGGATGTCATTGGTCCCATCAATCCCAAAGCATCCAATGGGCATCTTTTCATCTTAGTGGCGATCGATTATTTCACCAAGTGGATCGAAGCCATTACGCTCGCATCAGTTACTGCAAAAGCTGTGGCACGCTTTCTCAAGCGTGATATCATTGCAAGATACGGGGTCCCCGCAACGGTCATTACCGACAATGCCAAGAATTTGAACAATAAAGTCATTGACGAGCTCTGTGCACAGTTCAAGATACAGCACCGCAATTCCTCGCCATATCGCCCCCAAATGAACGGAGCGGTAGAGGCAGCAAACAAAAACATTAAGATTATCATTGAAAAGATGACGGTGAATTATAAGGATTGGAACGAGATGCTCCCGTTTGCACTCTTGGCATATCGCACTTCGATTCGCACGTCTACTGGGGCAACCCCATACTCTTTGGTATACGGCACGGAAGCAGTTCTCCCAATTGAAGTGGAGATTCCCTCCTTGAGGATTCTTGCCGAGGCCAAGCTTGAAGAAGCAGAATGGATAAAGCAGCGATACGAACAGCTTAATCTCATCGATGAGAAACGGCTAGCAACACTCTGCCACGGACAATGCTACCAGCAGAGGATGGCTCGGGCATTTAACGCGAAGGTCCGCCATCGCGAGTTCAAACCCGGAGACCTCGTTCTGCGCAAAGTCTGGCATATTGCTCCCGACTCTAGGGGCAAGTTCGCATACAAATACGACGGACCTTTCGTCGTCACAGAAGTCTTCTCTAAAGGCGCCATCATTTTAAGCGATATGGACGGGACCGAGAATGCACTCCCTGTCAATGCCGACGCCCTCAGGAAGTACTATCCCTGATGGTTTGCAATTTTTGCTTCCCGAGCATTACGCCCGCACTACCATGGCATGCATTTTGTTTAAGCAACGTTCAGAGAGAAAAAGAATGTTTTCCCACTAGGACGAAAACCTCCTCGAGGCGTCCTAGGCAAAAGTTAGGGAATGAGAGGCTCGGCTTAAAATCTTGCAAAGGGGAGCCATGGCAAAAGGAGAGCAAATCAAAATCCTCGCTAGATTGAAAACCCGCAAAGGGCAGTCTAGGCAAAAATTAGAGGAATCGAGAGGTGCGACCTAATCCGTCAAGCGGAGGGTCGTAGCAAAAGGAGAGTCCAATGAGGGAAATGTCAAATAAAAAATACCCCGCTAGGCCGTCAAGCATTTTACGGCCTAGGCAAAAGTTAGGGGCAATTATCGGCTCGACCACGAAAGAACAGCAACACCCTGCGTGAGGCTATAGCAAGTAGTGGTTCGGCGATCATCAATGCAAGCAAACTCTCTCTTTGACTCTCTGGGCACGAGGCATCCCTCGAAATGGAGTCGAGTAGTCGTATCCTTGATTTGGAGGATTCCAAAATCCTTCCCTACATCCTTATGCAAAACTCATGAGCCATGCTCGTTCTGCAAAAAGCCTTTCTTTCAGAGTCATAGTTAGGGACACGACCATCCCTTAAAATGGTCACCGCAGTCAAAGTCCCTGAAACATCATTGCATAGATTTCCTCTAACGCATCGCAAACCTAATGAGTTACGCATGACTGACAACAATTGTTAGAAGCCATTTTCCTGCACGCAGGTGCGCGACTTTGGACTCCAAGATGCGTCTTCCCAGGACGGACGCATGTCTGCCTCATTCAACAGATGACCATCTTAGTCAGGAGTAATGGGTCCTCAGGGAGACCCCGACTCATCTTCAATGCAACCTAGCTGCATGACAAACAGCAAATGCCCAGCAGCACTGTTCACAAATCGCCAGCTCAATAGAAAGCAACCGCAGCAAACCTTCTCGCGCTCTACGCAATCCCTTTTGCATTAGCATTTTGCCTCATGCACTGCTTTTCAATTATGCACAGCTTTTCAATTATGCACTACTTTTCAATTATGCAACTGCTCTTCAATTATGCAACCTCTTTTCAATTATGCATAGCCTTACAAGACTTGCGTCAAGCAAATCAAAATTGCACATTTCTAGCACTCGACATACCTAGCACTGACCTTTGCCCTGATATTGTCTGCAGGCGAGTGTCTTCGCATGCCCGGATTGGCGCACACGCACGATCTTCTCCCATGCAAGTCCCTAGGTCAAAATCGCTGAACTGCTTGCAACAAACGCACTGCAATCTTGCAACAAGCCGCAAAATATCCAATCTCAGCAACATCCGCAACAAGCACAAGCAAATTGCAATTGTTCCCTCCGCGCCCCATGCGACACTTCAATTATGCAACTGCTTTTCAATTACGCACTTTTCAATTGGCGTGCACCTCCTCCGGGATGCAGTGCACATTTTCATTTCTGCAACGCACATTTCAATTGGCGTGCACCTCCTCCGGAATGCAGTGCACATTTTCATTTATGCAACGCACATTTCAATTGGCGTGCACCTCCTCCGGGATGCAGTGCACATTTTCATTTATTCAACGCACATTTCAATTGGCGTGCACCTCCTCCGGGATGCAGTGCACATTTTCGTTTCTGCAACGCACATTTCAATTGGCGTGCACCTCCTCCGGGATGCAGTGCACATTTTCATTTATGCAACGCACATTTCAATTGGCGTGCACCTCCTCCGAGATGCAGTGCACATTTTCGTTTCTGCAACGCACTTTTCAATTGGCGTGCACCTCCTCCGGGATGCAGTGCACATTTTCATTTATGCAACGCACATTTCAATTGGCGTGCACCTCCTCCGGGATGCAGTGCACATTTTCATTTCTGCAACGCACATTTCAATTGGCGTGCACCTCCTCCGGGATGCAGTGCACATTTTCATTTATGCAATGCACTTTTCAATTGGCGGGATGCAGTGCACATTTTCATTTCTGCAACGCACTTTTCCATTGGCGTGCACCTCCTCCGGGATGCAGTGCACATTTTCGTTTCTGCAACGCACTTTTCAATTGGCGTGCACCTCCTCCGGGATGCAGTGCACATTTTCATTTCTGCAACGCACTTTTCAATTGGCGTGCACCTCCTCCGGAATGCAGTGCACATTTTCATTTCTGCAACGCACTTTTCAATTGGCGTGCACCTCCTCTGGGATGCAGTGCACATTTTCATTTCCGCAATGCACATTTCAATTAGCGTGCACCTCCTCCGGGATGCAGTGCACATTTTCATTTCCACAATGCACATTTCAATTAGCGTGCACCTTCTCCGGAATACAGTGCACATCTCTGTCTCCACAATGCACCTTTCAATTATGCAAAGCACTTTCGATTCTGCAATGCGCTTTTCAGTTATACAATGCACTTCCAATTATACACCGCACTTTCAATTACACAATGCACCTCTTATTCATGCAGTACATTCTCACTCTCGCACTCTTCTTTATTTAGGCATCTTTACCAAAGGCAAGCATCATTCGCGCACACCGTTCTCAGGCGTGACAACCAGGCAAGTTTGAGGACGAAAGGAGGACGTAAGAATGGCATTACGATGGTCGCCGGAGCCAAAATAGGTGCTTCTTATAGTCTTTGGTTACATCCTCTACCCGAGCATGCAACCAAAGAGGGGCAAGCTGTCAGCACCCCATTTTGGCTCATCGGCTCCCAGACAGAGCAGCAACAACAACTCCGGTCATAGGCCTCACACGCACAATAGAACAAGGTCGTGAATACCCAAAAGGAGCCATGACAAGCAAGGACAGACAGTCACTGAAAGGAGATACATCGAATCAAAGAAGGTTTAAGTTCATCAGACACACGATTCACATCTCCCACTAATTGCCAGAGGGATTAAAGCACTCATACAGAAGGCAAATCGGGGCTCGCTCTCAACAGAACAGAGCATTCAGTGAAGACCGGGCACATCAGAAAACACAGGCACAAATCAGAAGCCTATCCCGAGCGCATTCAGGGAATCAACCATAAGGCTCAGGCAAAAGCCGGGAACAGTCCAAATGCACGGGCTTAACAGACAGAGCAAAGCTTATTTTGACAGAACAGAGGATGCAGATATCTTCGGCACATCAAATATCCCCATAATTCCCACTGAAGTGCAAGCTACACATTCAAGGGCAAAATGGTCATTTGCCTCCAAGGGGCAAAATGGTCATTTCCTCTATTTAACAAGGGCAAAATAGTCATTTGGTATCAAAAAAGGTCCCTGGGTCCACCGTTCTGCGAAAACAGCAAAATATGCCAAAACGATCGGCATGGAACGTAGATGCGGGATCTGCAGACAGAAATGGCCAATTCAATTCTATTTGACCGAAATGGGCAAAAGTCAACCCTCGACTCCTGGGCAGGGGTAGAATAGTCATTCGGCCCGAATAAAATGCAGAACAGGCAAAAGAAGCAGAATAGCGCGCAAACCACTGAATAAGTGCCGGAAACAACCAATTTCAGTTCCAGGCCTCCAACTCGAGCAAAATTGGCCCGAACTTCACGAGACATATAAAATGTCTCAAAGTACTCAAACACGACAAATTCGGATCAATTAGATTCATTTTACGTGCACATTGATCATTCAATGAACATTCACTGAGCATTTGGTGCAAAAACGTATAATGCACGTAAAACCGCACCATGAATGTCCCGAATTTATTCCTCGAGTCATGTGATCGCTCAAGACAATTCAAGCATTCATGAGAGGCAATTCGAGCACTTCCAAGAGGATAAAGAGGTCAATATTGGGCTCATTTGATTCGGTTTTTCACGAGCATTGCCGATTTAGCCATAACTTGAGCTACGGGACTCGGAATCGCTTCAAACTGGAGCCAGAATTTCACCAATTTTCTTCCAAACCTTGTGGGACCCTCCCTTACCTCATGGCTGACCTCAAAACGTGTGGACCCCACCAGCAAGGAGTCGGCAGCCCACCATTCCTCCTCTTAGCCGAAATATGCAAGTTGCATGCTCTTCCTTTCCCATTCAAATTCAACTCATGCCAACCCATTGCCAACCAATTTGGACCAGATCTAACACCTCATTTGATCCCTTTTGCACCGGCCATGGCAATTTGCAAGGCTAATTGCACTTAAATCCACTCAATTTTGCAAAATGGCCCTTAATCCTCCTCTATAAATACCCATGGGTATTCTTCATTCAAGGGCACCTTTGCCATCAACCATTCTCTCCCAAAACACTCCCCAAATCCTCCTAAAACTCTCCAAAAAAAAATTAGAAGCCATTAGCCTTGTTTTCGGATCAAAAGGAGTGAAGATCGTCCTTTTCAGGTGGTGTCCGTACGCCCGCACGCTGCCCGGCGCGCCCGCGCGCGCACGTCCGCCCGCGCACGCTCGCGCGCACGCCCCTCGCGCTCGATTGCTCTTGTCCGTGCTCGAAGCCGTTCGTTTGCTCGTTCGTTTGCTTGTGCTGATTCGTGCCAACATTCAAGCAATCACTTTACAAATTTTCCATAAATCCCGAAGCCAGGTATGCTCCTCCCCGACTTAGAGAAGGCTAGGACTCTTAGTCTTTAGGCTTGTGGGGCATAAGGTGGGATTTATTTATTCTCTTACAAGTTTCGTTTATGTACTTTTATTCCGTTATTCCGAACATGTAACGATGTATGCTCGTGGATGAATGCGTGTAACTCATCATGCTTATCGCACTGTTGATGCATGAGTCAGTGCCGTTTTATCGATTCCGCCCGAATGGTTGCATAAAAATACACGAGATCATGGCGGCACCGACTACGCTAAAATGAACCGTAAAAACGTAAGAAAAGACCATAAACTTGAGTCAAGAGAACATTCCTAACTCAAGGGAACCGAGAGATCCCGCGGGCATACCTTTTAAGGGGCCGGGACAGTATTGACTTCCTTAGGTTATCAAACGGTCTCTTTTCTTCGGTTACTGGCCGGTTCTCACCGAACCATAACAAGCGGAAATTAAAAGACTTTCACAAAGCCGAGAGCAAACATGCAGCAAAAGCACATATGTCGGTAATGGACTAATCATGCACGCGACAGAGAACCAAACAGAAACAATCTAAAGCAGACATACACATACTTCCAAATTGTCTGTCAAACAAATTTCAGATAACAACCGGCATAATCACGTAAACTCGGCGTAAATATACCGTTTGCTTGCATCCATGCACCCACATGCACTTATCAGTTAGCATGCTTTATTTTCTGCATTACCTACTGCATACACATGCCTGTACTTGTCTGTTATTTGTTGTATCCATCGCGGTTCAAGCCTGAACTCATAAGAAACGATTGCACGGGGTCCAATGCCCTAAAAATCATCGATCACGGGTCCAACGCCCATGCACACTGAGAGCGCGCAACCCGAGTGCGGCATCGGGTCTTGCCTCGACTCAACATCCCAATCTTAGTGATGTCTAAGTGGAAAGACAACTCGGATAGGATGAGTGAGTCGTGGTCAGGACATGACCCGGGAGCTCGACCCGTCCCGCGGCTGTCTCGAGAGTCAAACGACTCTTCTGCTATCCGTCGGTCCGGTCGGACCCGACCCCCGGCTCCATGAGCCCGCGTTGCATTAATTTGGTTTCGGTCCTTCAAAACTCACGGCATGCACAAGTGGAATATTTGGCTTGATGCAAATCGACCGGATCCAAAACACAGTACAGCGTCTGTATCTTCAGTTATACAAGCATTTCTGTATTTTCATTCAGTCAATGTAAGGACCCCGGTCGATGAGCAGAAAAAGGCCTAAGAGTGCTCACGAATTTACGGTGTCAAGACGGGCAAGGAGTGTGCAACTTAACTCACGCGGTAAATAAACAAAAACGGCAAGCCATAGACAAACAGAGTACCGAAAGGGCGTACGGGATATAGGCCCGTACGCAACCGAACTCCCGAATTTGGAACTCAGGTTCCGCCAGACCATATGCCTTAGCACACTAGGTGTATCCATACTCCTAGACCTGGGTACTTACCGGCCCTCGACTCCGAGTCGTAAAATGGTAAGTGGCGACTCCTCACGCATGTCCGTCACGCGTCCCCCACGGGAAGGTGGACACTCCCAAGCCGCGCGAATGGCCCGCGCACATGCGTGCCCCGACGAGAGTCAACATTCGGGTGCACACAGGAGGGGAGGGCTGGAGTTTGAGAGGATTCTTGAAAGAGATTGGCTTGAGAGAGAGGGTGAATGAAGAAGTGATTAGGTTAGTGAGGCTTAGAGTTTATAAAGGGAGGCTTAATGGTGTGTTTTGGAGAAGCTAAGTGCAGTTTTGAGCGATTAAAGGGGCAGCCGAATTTTCTAAGGGGATTAGGGAGGGGAAAGTGTCATGTAGAGTGTGGGGAAAGGAAGGGAAAGGGTGATGGGTGTGATAAGAAGTGATAGGAAGTGAAAGATGACAGGGAAAATTTGAATTTGTGGAGGGGAGAAGCTTGAGCCGATGGTGGGAGGGAGGAGCCGCGGCTGGTCGCGGGCGAGCTGAGGCTTGGAGGGTTGAGCCGCGGCTTGGGGTTGAGCCGTGGCTTGGTGGCTTGGCTTGGCTGAGCTGTGGGTCCCATTCGATTGAGAGAAAAGCCGAAAAACGCTTGAGATTTGATTGGACTCGCATCCGATCTCCGATGTCCAATTAATTTATTGATTTGGAATGCTTGGACGACGAGGATTTGAATGAGCCTAATATCACCATGCGTCGTGTGAACGAACGTTCGGGCGACTCGGCGCCTCGAGAGTTGGTTTTGCCCTGTTTGGACGTTCGGAGTGGAGTTCAATGCCCCTCGGTCCCCGATTGCTCTTTGTGCATCCTAACATTCGTTTTGGGGACCCTTCTGCCCCGTGGGGATCGTTGGCTCGTCGTCCCCAGCCGAAGACAGTTGGCCCAGGAAGACCTAGGGACTTTTGACCGGGGCTTTCTCAGTGTTCCCAGAATGTCTTGAGGTGCTCGGGGATCGTTGTGGTCTCTGTTTTCCGTGGACGTGCCCCGAAGGTTCATCAGGGGCGTTCGCTACCACTGAAACGTCCTTCGGGGAGCCTCGTAGAGTTCCGAATGATCGTTTGAGGCTTGCCCCATGACCTTGATGGTCCCTGGGTGCCTGTAGGCCCGTTTTAGGGGGCCGTCTGCTTGTCAGTGGAGCGGGCCCCGAGAGCTCTGTCAGAAAAGGCGTCCGTGAGAGATCGGGGTGTCCCAGCTTATGCGGCATGCCCCCGAAATGCGCCCGGACGTGTCCTTGGTCACTTTGGCACTAAGAGGGATTTTTAGAGTCCCATATTGGGCACCTTTCGGTGTTTCAGTGATCCGATGATGAATAGTGCCGTAGTGCCAGCTCCGCTGTTTTCGGGGCTCTTTGCCTGTAAGCTCTTCCGACTGCTCTCTTCGGCTTTCCTAATGGACCCAGCTCTTCTCCTATAGTAACTCGGACTTTGATAGGGGATTCTCGTGTAGGAAGCCGGTGGGCCAAAATGGGGTGCTGACAGCCGGATTAAGCCGGAGCTTGTATTCTTTTAAGCGATCGAAAAGACGCTTCAGGTTGACAAGATGGTCTTCTCCTTCTTTGGACTTGGCGATCATGTCGTGGACATACACTTCGAATTCCTTGTGCATCATGTCGTGGAATAATGTGACCATAGCCCTCTGGTAAGTTGCCCCTACGTTCTTGAGGCCGAAAGGCATAACACGGTAGCAAAAAGTTCCCCACATCGTGGTGAACGTCGTCTTGAGTTTGTCCTTTTCAGCCATCCGAATTTGATTGTATCCAGAGAAGCCGTCTGTGCACACCCGAATTTAATCTCGTCGGGGCACGCATGCGCGAAGCCTATGCAATGCGGCTTGGGAGTGTCCACCTTCCCGGGGACGCGTGACGGATACACGTGAGAAGGAGTCGCCACTTACTGTTTACGACCCGTAGGTCGAGGGCCATTGAGTCGCCCGGGTCTAGGGGTACAAGGTACACCTAAATGCTAAGGCAATGGTCATACGGAACCGGAAATTCCGAATTCGGGGGTTCTATTACGTGCGGGCCTATATCCCGCACGCCCTTTCGATACTCTAGTTTGCTAGGCTTATCGTTTTGTTTATTTACCGCGTGACTTAGAGTTGCACTTGACTCACTCATTTTGACACCGTAAAGTCGATGAATTGATCAAGTTGGGCCAAGGCCCCAAGAGAAAAGTAGGCTTGCGTCTCGAGAAATCGGTTCACAATCTTCGCGTTACAGTTCGTCAAATCGTGATGGTCGATTCCCTGCGCAAACCGAGACCACGAGTGTTCAAGCTTACTCATCTCTTGGTAACAATAGACCAACTTAACCGATTCGACACTTGGACCTCTCGCTCGCTGATCGGGGATCCTTACAAATGAATATACAAATAAAGTTCTTTACAGTGTTCTCTCAAAGAAATACAAATTACAATTGAATAAATGAATCCCCGATCAGCTCGCATTGGGTCAATATTCCGCTCCGGCTCACCGTGTGTTTTGAATGACCGATAAATAAATTAAAGCAACGTGGGCTCAAAGAGCCGGGGTCGGGTCCGATCATACCGACGGGTGATAGAAGAATCGATTGATTCTTACTGTAATCGTTGGACCGATCAAACTTCCGGGTGATATCTAACCGCGATTCACACATCCAATCCAAATCGCCTTCCACATAGGCCATACTTGGAGTGTGATGGTGACTCGAGGCTAGATCTCATTCCGCACTCGGGTTGCACACGCTCAGTGAGTTAGGAGGAGTTGGACCTCGTGTTCAATGATTTGGGGCGTTGGACCTCGTGTATTACGTAACCTGAGGGTTCGGACCCGAGCCGTGACAAATCAGAAAAAGCGAATGGAAAATAGAAGAAAACTGATAAAACGGATGAAAAACGGACGAAAACAGACAAATACAGACAATTACAGACAAGTTCTATATTAGGCCGAATGTACGTGATTTAATCAGTTATTAATCGGGGTTGATTATCAAACAATCTCCCTACCCTAGACAAACAGATGAATGTGCAAGAATGCAGTTCTAGGTCAACTATGTGTGTGAGTTTGTTTTAAGACTTTATTCTGTATAGTGACAGTGCGGTTTCACTGAATATGCCAAACTCATGTTTTGACTCTAGCTTTGGAACCTAGAGTTCCACCTAGCCATTATCTAATGTTTGATTAGGTCAAATGAATGATTAATCCGATATTATGTGTTTTGCTATAGAAATAACAACGCTAACCACCGAATCTACGGTAAGACGATAGAAACACCGAAAGTGGATGAAATGGGCCATGCGAATGAAACTCGCACCCGGACGGGTTGCCCCTTTTTTATCCATAGATCGAGGTGTTTCAGTCTCCTTAACGCATAAGATATCGGCGAATCACGAAATGACGGTTATGCCCTTGGACGATAAAATTTGTGAGCTGTATGTGTAAAATTGAGATCGCGTGACACGAATAGGTCTAAAGAGGGCTCGCACACTTCGACATGAGCCGCCTCAAATCGGGCCCGGACTCGAGTCATAGTACGTGAGCGCTCCCTAGACACTAGTTCCGTTCGTGTTATACTTCTCGATGTTTTGAGATTGTGGACTTTAAAAGGGCATTTCCACCATTTGGTGATCCGTCGATGCATTTACAAATTGACATTCGATTCATCCAATTATTTAAACCGAATGATTTAATTAATTAAATGACACGTCCCATTTCTCGTTTGTGGAGTGGTTTAGTGATTGAGGAGTTAAACCTTGATTATTATGGGCTAATGAGATGATTGTTCGGGGTTAATGCGCCTAACATGTAAATTAATCGTGAAGCTAATGATTTGAACAAAAAATGTAATTGCAATCAATTTCAAGAATCGGTTTTAATCGTTTCTTGCATGCATAAGACGTTAAGCATAATAATAACGCACATATTTACAAAGTCGATGCCACCATGATCTTGGAATCACAAATAAACATGCAATACAAACACAAACATAATATTTAATGGAATCAATAAAATGGCATCGGCACGAAAAGCGAGGTAAATCGTAAACGTAATAAACATGAAAACAGAGTTGAATCAAGGTCAAGGGGTCTATTTTGGATCTAGATTCAGTTTGGAGAGGGCTACATTAGACCAAAAAAAAAACAGTGTGATCTGATCTGTCGAATAGACGGAAAGTTCAGTAAATAATTTTTATTTGGAGTTTCAGCGCCCATAAAAATATGAAATTTTGTGTGGAACCTTAAAATAACATCAGGAATGTGAAAATTTCAGTTCATTTTGAAATCGGATGGCTTACAAGATCTATCAAAATCAGACCGAAAACACCGAAATAACAGGTAAACATTTTTTTATCCGGAGATCCAGAGCTCAGAAAAATCTGAAATTTTGTACGGGAACTTAAAATAACATCAAGGGTCTGTGGTAAAAATTTCAGCACATTTCGAACTCGGATGGTTCACGAGACATATCGAAATCGGACCGAGAATACCGAAATGAATGGGTAAACATTTTTTATCCGGAGATCCAGCGCTCAGAAAAATCTGAAATTTTGTGTGGGGACTTAAAATAACATCAAGAGTCTGTGGTAAATATTTCAGCTTATTTCAAGCCGGATGGTTCACGAAGTTGCTCAAGGGCCAAACCCGGGATCTAAGGAAAATCATGCGAAATGAGCCCTTAACACCCATCCAACACTCTAGCAGCAAACGCACATGCAATAAGTCGATGTTTACCTAGCCTCGAGATGCGACGAAAGAGTCGGAGAAGTGGCAAAGGGAGTCGGGAGACTCGGCTGGAATGAACAGACCCGACTCGGTGCAGTCGGGTCGACTGGCAGACCTGACTGGCAGTTTGGCTTGTCGGGGCTGTACCGGTTGATTGTGATGGAATTTTCGCGCAGGGTCAATTGCGTTGGATTCCCAAGAGACTGAGGATCATGCCTGCATTGGTTTCGTGACGATTGCACGCATAGATTTTCCGAAAATCAAAAGCAAATTCGGATCAGTAAAAAAAAGACAGACCCAGTCGGGGCAAAACAGACCCGACTGGCACCCGATAAAGAAAAGGCTCTATAGGAGGCTCCCGGTGGTCTTTTGACGCAAGGTCAGTGACATTGGACTCCTAACTGAGTGAGGATCATGGTGATAGGTGGCTCGTGGCAAGATTCAACCCGAGCTGACCTGTATGTTCCTGCAAAGTTCGGGTCAAAAAAGAAAATTGGAGGAGCAGACCCGACTGGCACCCGATGAAGAAACGACTCTACGGGAGGCTCCCGGTGGTCTTTTGATGCAAGGTCGGTGGCATTGGACTCCTGACTAAGTGAGGATCATTACTGCAGTGGTTTAGTCAGAATTAGACATGTCTATTTTCCTTAAAGATGCAAAGAAAACCGGTAAAAAACTGGAAAAATCTATGAAGGGAGAAAGGAGAGAAAAGGCGGTGGTGCACGGTTGAGCGGCTCTCGGCACGCGACCACCTTGTCACGGGGAAGAGTGAGGGTCATGAGGAACCCCTAGGATGTGATGGCACGACTCGCCAAAGTCGCGAATGGGAATGGCACGTCTAGAGGCCCGACTAGGACTTGAGGAGGCTTACGGGCGATGTTTCTGTGCAACTCAGAATCCCTGGGCTGGAAGCTTCAAATGCAAAAACTGAGCTTGGAAATGGACTTAGGAGGTCGAAAACATGTGGGATATGAAGTTTGGTTGAGTTTGCTTAAGTCGAGAGGGAAGAACTCGCCTAGAAACCGGGAAAACGCTTAAGGGACTGTTTCTGGACAGAGCTGGAACGAGGTGCTGAGAGCTTCAAATGAAAAATCTGAGGTCGGAAATGGGCTTAGGAGATCGAAAACATGTGGGATATGAAGTTTGGTCGAGTTTGGTTTGGATTGAGTGACGGTCGCCGGAAAACGGGATTGGTTTGGCCTTGTTTTTCCCGGTTTCTAGGCTGAGGAGGGGCTGCACGAATTCTGGAATTTGTTGAACTTTGAGAGGGCTTGGAGAGGGTTTCCTAGAGTGAGAAGGCTAGAGAGATGATAGGAGTTGAGTTGTGATTAAGTTAATGACCCAAGAGACTTTTATAGGAAGGCTAATGATGCAAAATTAGAGAAATTAAGTGCAATTAGAGGGGTGCTTAAGGGGGTTCCGAATTTTGGAAATGGATTAGGGTGGGGAAGTTGTCTTGAAAAGGTTGATGGGAAGTGATGGATGGAAGAGTGGAGTTGATGGATGGAAGAGTGGAGTTGATGGGTGTAAGAGATATTTGAAATGTGTGGTGGAGGCTCATTTGGCTTGTCTTTAGAGGAGAGCCATGGCTAGCGGCTTGGCTCGGCTCGGCTCGGCTTGGCTAGCTCAAGGGTCCCACTTGATTAGGAAGAAAGCCGAAAGAAGCTCGGGGCTTGATTGATCACGCATTCGATTTCGGTGGTTCGCTTGAATGACGAATTATCGATGTATGCGCGAATACAGTTTTAATGAGCCTAATATTGACATTCTGTCGCTTGTTCGCGCCTCTGCGTGATGTACCACTCGTGTCGGCGCGCTTTGTGCTTTGGGCAGAACGGTTTACTTGCCGGCCCCGGCTGGAGATCGATATCCGGAGGCGTCCTAAGAATCCGCGAACGGGACTTTCTCGGTGTTTCCCGAGTGTTCTGATGTGTTCGGAGACCACTGTGACCTCCGTTCGTCAGAAATGAGTCTCGACAGTTTGCTGAGAGGCGTTCGGGACCACTGAAACGTCACTCGAGAGATCGATATGATTTGCTTGGTCCGAACTGACATGATTTCCTAGCCTCTAGGGGTTGTTGGGAGTGGGTGGTGCAAAGCTCGGACTTCAACATTTTCCCAAATGAGCTCTGAGCACAAGATTCCCCGTGAAATAGGCCCTTTTGCTACCGGAATAGTACTCGGGAAACCTAAATAGATTATGCAATGCGATCGGGGTTTATCTCCCAAGCCCTTGAGGTCCCTAGGATTGATTGGCGCAAATTTCGTGCACTGACGATTTGTTAAAAGGGTCTCCGGCTATGTCTTTCTGTAGAAAAGGGCATCTTTTTCCCGGGTCGGGATCCACTCGAGAGACCAAGATGAACTCCGAAACGCAGTTCGAATCATGTTCCATGGTCCTGGTGGTCCTTGAGTGTGTGTAGGCCTATGTTCGGGTACTGTTTACTTGTTTGTGGATCGAGCGTCCCGGGAGTCCCGTCAGGAAGGCGTCTGCAAATGTTCGGGAGTGCCCCGGCTTAAGCAGGAGGCTTCTGAAATGCACTCGGAGGTGTCATTGGTCATTTTGGTACCAAGAGGGATTTTTAAAGTCCCATATTGGATATCTTCTGACGCTCCGGTGATCCGGCGATGAATAGTGCCACAGTGTCGGCTTCTGTTATTTTGGGGTTCGTTGTTTATCTTCCCTTTTGATTGCCCTTCTGAGCCTTTTGGAGGACCCTGCTTCTCTTCTGTAGTCTGTGCTCCCACGTCCGTGCGTTCACCTCCGAATTCAGGGGTTCTATTACGTGCGGGCCTATATCTCTTAAAAACCATTCAGTACTCTAGTTTGCTAGGCTTGCCGTTTTGTTTTATTTACCGTGTGATTTAGGGTTGCACTTGACTCGCCCGTTTTGACACCGTAAAGTCGATGAATTAATCAAGTTGGGCCAAGAATCCAAAAGATGAGTAGACTTGTGCGTCGAGGAATCGATTCACTATCTTATCGTTACAGTTCATCGAACCGTGATGGTCGATTCCCTATGCGAACCGAGACCGCGAGTATTCGAGCTTACTCATCTCTTGGTGACAATAGACCAACTTGACCGGTTCGACACTCGGACCTCTCGCTCGCCGATCGGGGATCCTTACAAGTTAATGAGTGAATATACAAATAAAATCATCGCAATGTTCTCTCGAATAATTACAAAATGTAACTGAATAAGTAAATGGATCCCGATCGGTTTGCATTGGGCCAATATTCCGCTCCGGCTCACCGTGTGTTTTGAATAACCGATAAATAGATTAAGGTAACACGGGCTCAAGGAGCCGGGGGTTGGGTCCGATCGAACCAACAGTCTGCAGGAGAACCGGTTGATTCCCACTGTAATCGTTGGATCGATCGAGCTCCCGGGTGATATCTAAACACGTTTCACACATCCAATCCAAATTGCCTTCCATATAGGCCATGTTTGGAGTATGATGGTGAATCGAGGCTAGATCCCATTTCACACTCGGGTTGCACGCGCTCAGTGAGTTAGGAGGCGTTGGACCTCGTATTCGGTGGTTTGGGGCGTTGGACTCGTGCAACACCTAATCTATGGGATTGGACCCGAACCGCAACAAATTGGCAGAAACAAATGGAAAACGGAAGAAAAATGATAAAACTGATGAAGAACAGATAATAACTGACAAATAAAGGTGAATACAAACAAGTGGTATATTAAGTCGAGTGTACGTGATTTAATCGGTTATTAACCGGGGTTGATTAACAAACAATGTATCTAACCTAGGCAAACATAGATGGTGGGCTAGAATATGGTTCTAAGCCGATTATATGTGTGGATTTGTTTTAAAACTCTTATTTAGTTTGGTGTCACTACGGTTTCACCGAATTAGCCTAACTCGTATTTTGACTCTAAATTGGAATCTAGTATTCCACCTATCCATTATCTAATGTTTGATTAAGTCGAATACATGATTAATCCGGTTCTTCGTATTTCGTGACAGAAATAAAATGTTCACCACCGAATCTACGATAGGAAGATAGAAACACCGAAAGTGAACGGAATGGGCCATGCGAATGAAACTCGCACCCGAACGGGTTGCCCTTTCCCGTCCATAGATCGAGGTGTTTCCAACTCCCTGACGCCTAAGGTATCGGTGAATCACGGAATGACGGTTATGCCCTTGGATAATAAAACGTGTGATGTTCGTATGCAAATTAAAGATCGTGTGACACAAAGAGGTCTAAGTAGGACTCGCGCGTCTCGATTCGAGCCGCCTCAAATTGGGCCCGGACTCGAGTCGTAGCACGCGAGTACTCGCTAGACGTCGATTCTATTCATGTTACACGTCTTTGTGTTTTGAAATTGTGAGCTTTTTTAAGGGAAAATGGCATTCCCGCCGTTCCGTGAACCATCGATGCGTTTACGAATTAATAATCAATTTATCCAATTATTTAGTCCAAGTGATTTAATTAGCCGAATGATACGTCCCGTTTCTCCCGTTCGTGAAATTATTCAGTGACGGTGGTCTTGCATTTTGGGCATTATGGATTTAATGAATAATTGTCCGAAACCAACGCGTCTATCATGTAATTATCACATAGCCAACGATAAAACACGAACATCAATACACCCAATTTCAAGGAACGATTCCGAAACTACTAAGGAGGTCGCCCTAAACTCGGGAGGGGTCCGGGAGCTCTCGGCCACTTCCCGAAGGGAGGAGCCGAGCGGTCTCCTTGACCCATCTCGAGTTATGGGTGATTTCCCATGTCGACTCTAATCGTTTCTTGCATACACAATATGTCAAACACGATAATAACACATGTTTTAATCACATCGATGCCGCCATGGTCATAATCATGCAAGAGCATACAAACACGCACGAACAAAATATTTAAAGGAATCAATAAACGACATCGACTCAAGTGATAACGAAACGGATAAAAACACGGGAATCGACCCATCTCAAAGTGAAAGAGGGCCTCCCGGACTTGTGTGGTCCAAGGAAGCTCTCGGCCACATTCCATCAAGGATGACCGGGAGCTTCCGTGGCTCACACGGGTCGGGATGGTCTCTTCGGCCCCGATTTGGATCTTTTCCCGTCATGCTAGTATGTTACACATGATTAACGATATGGGAGATATAGGAATCAACTCGTTTCGAGGAAGAGAGAGACCGTCCTAGCCCCGGGTAAGCCAAAGGAGCTCACGGGTCTCTCCCTTGAGACTAGGCCGTGAGTTCTCGTGGCTCAACCGTGGCCAAGGGGGTCTCTCCCGTCCCGATCCGAGCCGTTTCCTATCATGACACATGAGTTTATGCATCATACGGTTTATAAATCACATTGACGCTTCATAACAAGCAAACATCAAGGATCCTAGCTTCTCTAAGTCGTAGAGGAATGTTACCTAGCCTCGATGCACGAGGGAAAGAGTCGGGGAAGTGGCCTTGGGAGTCGCAAGACTCGGCTGGTCGTGACGGGCAGTGAACACCCGTAAGGCAGCGACCATGGCAGCTTGGCAAGATTCAGCTCGGCACGCTAGCTCCGACCACGGCACGGTGCAAGATCGGGCTCCTTGGACTCCTAAGGGACAGATCTAGGCGTTCGTGAAAGGTCCCGAATGTGCCAAGGCCTAGGCAAACCCGAAATAGTGAGAGAAGACCCGGTAAAAATCAATGAACCCGATAAAGAGAAAACGGATGAAACGGAGGTTGTGCACGGTGGTATGGCTCTCGGAACGTGACCACCTCTTCACGGGGGAGATTGAGGGTTATGAGGGACTCTTTGAACGTGATGGAGCCACTCGGCAAAGTCGTGGGAGGAAATGGCACGTTGTTTGAAGCTCGAATGCACCCGGCGAGGAGCTTCGGGACTCGATGGTGTTTTCGGTTAGAACGTGAGGGTGGAGGCTTCAAACCGAAAATCTAAGCCCGGAAATGGATTTAGGGGGTGGGAAATATGTAGGCTAGGGAGTTTGGTGATGTTTGGCTTAAGTCGGGTCGGGTGGTAATCGGAATACCAGGCGGTTTTTCGGTGATTTTGGCCGGTCTTGGCCACGGGATGGGCTGTGCGAGGATGAAGGGATGGGCTAGAGGTTGAGAGCTTTCTAGAGAGAAGTTGGCTTGAGAGAGAGTGGAATTGAAGAAGTGATTAGGTTGATGAGGCTTAGGGTTTATAAAGGGAGGCTTAACGGCTTGGTTTAGTGAAGTTAAGTGCAGTTTTGGGGGGATTAAAGGGCTGCCGAAATTTGGAAGGGGATTAGGGGAGGGAAATGGTCATGTTAAGTGTAGGGGAAGTTAGGAAAAGTTGATGGGAGGTGATGGATGTGAGTGTGTGTAAGGAGATATTTGAATTTGAGTGGTGGAGGGAGCTCTTGGAGGGTTGGAACCGTCGGCCTTGGGTTCTAGCCAAGGCTAGTTGCGGCCAAGCCGTGGCTTGGAGTTGGAGCCGAGGCTTAGGGTTTGAGCCGTGGCTTGGAGGCTTGGCTTGGTTGAGCTGTGGGTCCCATTCGACTAAGAGAAAAGCAGGGAAAAGCTCGAGACTTAATTGAACGCGCGTCCGATCGCCGATGTCTGATTAATTAATAGATTTGGAATGCTTGTACGAAGAGGATTTGAATGAGTCTAATATCGCCATATGTCATGTGAGCGAATATTCGGGTGACCCGGCACCTCGAGAGTCGGTTTTGCCCCGTTTGGATATTTATAGTGGAGTTGACCGTCCCCGTTCTCCAATTGCTCCTTTGTGCATTGTAGTGCTTGTCTCGGTGAGCTTTTTGTCCCGTGCGGGATCGTTGGCTCGCCGTCCCTGACCGAAGACCATTAGCCGGAGGAGACCTAGGGACCTGTGACCGGGGTTTTCTCAGTGTTTCCCAAATGTCCTGAGGTGTTCGGAGGCCGCTGTGACCTCTGTTCGTCAGAAACACGTTCCGAAGACTCGCCGAGAGGCGTCTGTGACCGTTGAAACGTCACTCGGGAGACCTAATTGACTTGCTTGGCTCGAGGCGAAATGATTTCTTTGACCTTAAGAGTGGTAGGGAACAAGTGGCGTGTAGCTCGGACGTCAACTTTCCACCGAATGCGCTCCCCACGTTGGATTCCATTTGACAAGGGCCCTTTTCCGGGTCGGGACTCACTCGGGAGACCAAGAGGAGCCTCGAAAGGCGATCTGGAACTTGTTCCATGGTCCTGATGGTCCTTAGGTGCATGTGGACCCGTTTCCGGGTGCCGTTTACTCGTCCGTTCGGGCCTCCCGGAGCCCTGTTAGAAAAGGCGTCTGTGAGATTTCGAGGGGTGCCCCGGCTTAAGCAGGACACCTCCGAAACGCGCCCGGATGCGTCATTGGTCACTTTGGCACCGGGAGGGATTTTTAGAGTCCCATATTGGGCACCTTTCGATGCTTCGGTGATTCGGTGATGAATAATGCCGCAGTGCCAGCTCTTGTTGCTCCGGGACTTGTCGTCTGTTTACCTTTTTGATTGCTCTCCCCTGTCTTCTTAGTGGACCATGCTCCTCTCCCGTAATTCATGGTTCCGTGCCCGCATGTTCGCCTCCGATTGTCAGGTGATAAATAGTAATCATGGCTTTGGCCGGGGATTCTCATGTAGCGGTGGGCCAAAATGGGGTGCTGACATCGGGGCGACGCCAGTTGCGATTTACCTAAATTCCAGGAGTGTGTAAGCATGATGTCGACACTTTGAAAGGATAAGTGCGGAAAAATGAAAGGGCAGGATGTAGGAGATGCATGAGTTTCAAAACGCTAATGTCATTACATTGGTTTGATTCGAGTTCCATAGTTTTATAAAGTACAGCACCCGGAAGAAAGAAAAAAAGGAACATAAATGTAAGCCGACATCCCTTTGCGCTCGGTGGCCGGCTGAGAGCAGCGTAGGTCCGAGCGAGGGCAAAATGAGTGTGTCCGCTAATCCTAGGGATGGGGGGCCCCGCGCGCCCTTGCCCGCACTCGGTCTAACGTAGCGCTCAGGCGGGCCATCTCCCGGTCTAAGGTTGCGATTCGAGCGCGTGCTCGAGCTAACTCCATCTGAAGCTCCCTGTAGTCCGCGATTTCCACACGATAGTCAACAAGCTCGCAACGGAGTCTATCTCGTTCCTCCCTAATGGACTGTAGCTCTGCGCGCATGGCCGCTTGGGTGGAGCTTTCGGCTTCCGGGGCGGACGTAGGTGTGGCTCGGGGGATCGGGGTAGTTTGGGATCGCTGCGGCGACATCGATCCCTGTGAATAAAACAGAGCCACGTATGCTGATGTGGCGGAAAGTGCTCGCTCTTCGTCGGTGGGATGCTCGGGGAAGTAAAGACGCTGTATGGTGCTAGCGTCCCGTTGACGGTGAATCTCTTGGATCTGCAGGAATCTTGCGGGGGTCGTGGATGTGGAGTCAGCCCATTGGATGCAGTAGGGTAGGCGGTCTGCCTCGGCGGGAATGTCCTGTAGGTCACCGAGTTGTTTGATTACCCGGCTGGGGAATATGAGCATGCTTCCCAAGTGGCTGAGAAGAGGGACTCCTACTATTCCGGGACACCCAGTGATCATGGGGCCGCCAGGATTCCAACGAGCGACCCATAGGAACCGCGCGGGTGTCAACTCGCACCAAAAGTGCCTCCATTCTGAGAAACTGCGCTCGGGAGGTGGAAAGACCGGCACTAGGCGCTTAATCAGCGAACGCTCGTCCGCAATGTAGGAGAAAGGATGTGATGAGCAAAATGGGTGAATATGCGCGAGGAGCCAAACTAGTAGAAGGTGCAGGGATCCTCTCATCCTGCCGCGCCGAACCTCTCTAACATAGTCTAGAAACCGAACGGTCTCGGCTAGTAAAGCCTCCACATAACTATGGCCTCCCACCGCTTGGAGGACGACTTGGGCTATAGCCCCGTCAATGAGGTTTGGCGCGTATGGGAACAGGAGGGTGCCGAAGATCAAAAGCAGGAACCCGTGATACGCGTCGCACTGGTAGTACGCCGTAGAAAGTGTCAATGCACGGAGAAGCATCCAGTCTGAAAGCCATGCGATCCTGACGCCGTGATACCATCCCTGATGAAGCTCTTGGTGGACTTCTTGGACGGGTATGCCGAGGAGGGTGGAGAGTTGGCTTCGAATTACCGCGAACGGGTTGGGCACAAAGATGCCTTGGGTCGTGGGCGTGGGCCTCTAGATGAGTGTCGTATACTCTTCGATTGTGGGTGCCAATTTTGTTCCCTGAAAGTTGAACACTGCATGTCAGGGCTCCCAGAATTCGGCGGCGGTCCTTAGAAAGATCCAATCCACCGAAGTTTCAGTGAGCATAACCACGTCTCCGATGATGCCTTGAATGAAAGCGCGATCCACCGAACGGAATGTCCTCCAAATGCGCATGATTTCTTGCCTAGGCGGTGTGATTGCTTCGAGCCTAAGGCCGGGAGCCGGGTGGTCCATCCTTACCTAAATGGAGGAGATGTCGACTCAACGTCTTAAGAATCAAACCAATGTAATGTCCTAAGTCGTTTTCGGAAATAATGCATGCAGTGCGGAAAGATAAACTATAGCCGTGTTCTTTACAGTATACATCACTCTTTCTCAAAGAAAACAACAGAAAGCTCGTCCTAAAAAAAACTACGGGCCGACTCAACGACTTGACTTTGGGGTCGGTTGGCGGCATGGAGACAAAGATTGGTCCAACATGATGGTCCCTGTGTATGCATGGTTTCCGACGCTACTGGGAGAACCGCTAACTAGGGATGGGGGCTCCCAATACAAGGGTGTGAATTCCTTGAAATTGAGCGAGGATCTTTGGGGGCCGGTTCGGTGGCATAGCCGACTTGATCCGTTCCTTTACTCGGAACCTCTGACTAACCTAGCTTCCTATTTTGGTGCCCGTGGGATTTCGGACAAGGTACCTAGAAATCCGCTAGAATGATGCGATGCAAGTGTATAAAGTAAATGCGAGAAATAAATGTGCTTAAAAATAAATCTGCGGAAAGCGATAAATAATCATGCAAGCAAGCAAACGGAATCGAGCCCGAACCCTCTAGATGTCCCCAGTGGAGTCGCCAAGCTGTGCGCACCCGAATTTAATCTCGTCGGGGCACGCATGCGCGAAACCTATGCAATGCGGCTTGGGAGTATCCACCTTCCCGTGGGGATGCGCGACGGACACGCGTGAGGAGGAGTCGCCACTTACTATTTACGACCCTTAGGTCGAGGGCCGTTGAGTCGCCCGGGTCTAGGGGTACGGGGTACACCTAAATGCTAAGGCAATGGTCATACGGAACCCGAGGTTCCGAATTCGGGGGTTCTATTACGTGCGGGCCTATATCCCGCACGCCCTTTCGGTACTCTAGTTTGCTAGGCTTGCCGTTTTATTTATTTACCGCGTAATTTAGGGTTGCACTTGACTCGCCCTTTTTGACATCGTAAAGTCGATGAATTGATCAAGTTGGGCCAAGAGCCCGAAAGATCAGTAAGCTTGTGCATCGAGGAATCGATTCACTATCCTAACGTTTACAGTTCGTCACACCACGACGGTCGACTCCTCGCATGAACCAAAACTGTGAGTATTCGGGCTTACTCGTCTCTAGGTATTAATAGACCAACTTGACCGGTTCGACACTCAGACCTCTCGCTTGCCAATCGGGGATCCTTACAAATGAATGAATAAATGTACAAATAAGATCATCGCAATGTACACTCGAATAATTACAAAGTACAACTGAATAAAGTAAATGGATCCTGATCGATTTGCATTGGGCCAATATTCCACTCCGGCTCACCGTGTGTTTTGAATGACCAATAAATAAATTAAGGCAACGCGGGCTCAAAGAGCCGGGGGTCAGGTCCGATCAAACCGACGATTTGCAGGAGAACCAATTAGTTCCCACTGTAATCGTTGGACCGATCGAGCTCCCGAGTGATATCTAACCACGTTTCACACATCCAATCCAAATTGCCTTCCACATAGGCCACATTTGGAGTGTGATGGTGACTCGAGGCTAGATCCCATTCAGCACTCGAGTTGCACGCGCTCGGTGAGTTAAGAGGCGTTGGACCTCGTGTTCGGTGATTTGGGGCGTAGGGCCCCGTGCAACACATAACCTATGGGCTCGGACTCGAACAGCAACAAATTAGCAAAAATAAAAGGAAAACAGAAGAAAACTGATAAACTGATGAAAAACAGACAAAACTGACAAGTATGGATAAATACAGACAAGTTGTATATTAGGCCGAATGTACGTGATTTAATCAATTATTAACCGGGGTTGATTACAAACAATGTATCTAGCCTAGGCAAACAAAGAAGTGGACGAGGATATGGTTCTAGGCCAATTACATGTGTGAATTTGTTTTAGACCTCTATTCAGTGAGGTGTCACTGTGATTTCACCGAATTAGCCAAACTTGTATTTTTTACTCTAGATTGGAACCTAACATTCCACCTATCCATTATCCAATGTTTGATTAAGCCAAGTGTATGATTAATCCGGTTTTTCGTGTTTTGCGACAGAAATGAAATACTCACCACCGAATCTACAATAGGGAGATAGAAACACCGAAAGTGATCGGAATGGCTTGTGCAAATGAAACTCGCACCCGAACGGGTCGCCCTTTTCCGTCCATAGATCGAGGTGTTTCCGACTCCCTAATGCCTAAGATATTGGTGAAGCACGGAACAACGATTACGCCCTTGATCGGTAAAACGTGTGTAGTTCACATATAAATTGAAGATCTCGTGACACTAAGAGGTCTAAAAAGGACTCGCGCGTCTCGACTCGAGCCACCTCAAATTGGGTCCGGACTCGAGTCATAGTGCGCGAGTACTCTCTAGACGCCGATTATATTCGTGTTACATGAACCATCGATGCGCTTGCGAATTAGCGCTCAATTTATCTAATTATTTAGTCTAAGTGATTTAATTAACCGAATGATACGTCCCGTTTCTCCCGTTTGTGAAATTATTCGGTGGTAGTGATTTTATGTCATGGACATTACGGATTTAACGAGTTATTGTCCAAAGTTAACGCATCTAACACGTAACTATCGCATGCTAATGATTAAAATGTGAAATATGAATACAACCAATTCCAAGGGACGACTCCGAAACGATGAAGGAGACCACCCTAAACCCGGGAAGGGGTAAGGAGCTTTCGGCCACTCCTCCAAGGGTTGGGCCGAGAGCCCTCCTTGACCCGACTTGGGTTATGGAGGGTCTCCCACGTCGATTCCAGTCGTGTCTTGCATGCATAATACATCAAACACAAGAACAATACTTATTTCGGTAAAATGAAAGGAAATCGACACCGTCAAGATCTCTAAACACAATCAAACACGCAAACAAGCACATATAGTACGTAATATAAAGGAATCAATAAAAACAACGTCGATTCATACAAAGGTAACACGTGAAACACGGGGACCAATCTATTTCGGAATCAAAGAGGCCACCTTGGACCCATGTGGTCCAAAGGAGCTCTCGGCCACATCCCCTCAAGGGTGGCCGTGAGTTCCCATGGCTCACGCGGGTCAAGGCGGGCTCTCCGACTCCGATCTAAACCTTTTCCCGTCATGCCGGTACATTACATGCAATGAACGACAGTAAGGACATGGGAACCAACGAGTTTCGGAAAAGGGGAGGCCGATTAAGCCTCGGAAGAACCAAAAGAACCTACGGGTCCCTCCATCGGGACATAGACCGTGGGTTCCCATGGTCCAACCGTGGCTTAAACGCCTCTCCTACCTCGATCTTAGCCATTTCCCATCACGACATGTGTGTTTCATGCGGCATATGAACGATGCATAGAGACGTACGTGCATGGAAATGCATGAAGTTGCATGGAAACGCATGGAATGAACCAACTCGCATGTTCTTTCGTTAATAACCACCTCGACATCTTAAAACAAACAAATATGAGGGACCTAACTTCTCTAAGTCATAGGGGAGTGTTACCTAGCCTCGATGTATGAAGGAAAGAGTCGGGGAAGCGGCGAGAAGGTCGGGTGACCCGACTGGACGCGATGGGCGACGGACACCTGAGAGCAGCGATAGCGGCAGCTTAGGGAAAATGGGGTCGGCACGACGACTCCGACCACGGCACGGTGCAAGATCGGGCTCCTTGGACTCCTAAGGGACGGACCTAGACGTTCGTGGACAGTCCCGAACATGCCAAGGCCTGGACAAACCCGAAACGTTGAGAGAAAACCCAGTAAAAATAATGGAACGCGATAAGAAGAACGGAGCGGAACGGAGGTTGTGCACGGTTGTAGGGCTCTCGGACCGTGACCACCTCTTCACGGGGGAGAGTGGGGGTTGTGAGGAACCCTTTGAACGTGATGGCACGACTCGCCAAGGTCGTGGATGGAAATGGCACGTCTAGGGAGCTAGGTGCACCCAGCGGGGGTTCTCGAGACCCGACTCTCTTCACGGCTGGAACGTGACGTTGGGGACTTCCAATGGAAAATCTGAGCTCGGGAATGGACTTAGAGGGTGGGAAATATGTAGGATATGAAGTTTAGTTGTATTTGGCTTAAGTCAGGTCGGGTGGTTGTCGGAATACCGGGTGGTTTTCCGTCGGTTTTGGCCGATTTTGGCCTTGGGATGGGTCGGTCGACAATGAGGAAGAGGGCAGGGGTTTGAGAAGATCTTAGAGAGAGATTGGCTTGAGAGAGAGTGAGGTTGAAGAAGTGATTAGAGTTAATGATGCTAGGGAACTTATAGGAGGCTCTAATGATGCAATTAAGCAAAGTTAAGTGGGGTTAGGGGGAGCTTATGTGGGCTGCCGAATTTTGGAGGGAGATTAGGAAGGGGAAGATGTCATGTTGAGTGTGGGGAAAGGAATGGAAAGTTGATGGGAAGTGATGGATGGGAGAGATGTGTAAGAGGGTGTAAGAGATATTTGAATTGTGTGGTGGAGGGAAGGGAGGAAGGGTTGAGCCGCTGACCATGGGGTTGAGCCGTGGCTAGGTGCGGTTGAGCCATGGCTTGGGATTGAGCCATGGGCTCTTCTTGGCTCGGGGAAAAGTCGAGAGAAGCTCGGGGCTGGATTGGTTACGCGTGTGCTTTCCGTGGTTTGTTTGAGCCTTGAATTATTGATGCACACATGATTACGATTTAAATGAGCTCAATAGAGCCGGTTTTGCCTCGTTCAGGCATTCTCAGTGGAGTTGACCGTCCCCGTTCTCCAATTACTTCCCTGTGCACTGTATTGTTCGTCTCGGTGAGCTCCTTATTCCGCGCGGGATCATTGGATCGCCATCCTCGACCGAAGATCATTGGCCGGAGGTGACCTAGGGATCCGCAATCGAGGCTTCCTCAGTGTTTCCCGAATGCCTTGAGGTGTTTGAAGACCGTTGTGGACTCCGTTTGTTAGAAACGAGCCTCGAAGATTTGCTGAGAGGCATCCGCGACCACTGAAATGCCACTCGAGAAACCTAACTGACTTGTTTGGCCCGAGGCGAAATGATTTCCCCAGTCCCAAGAGTTGTAGGGAGTGAGGGGTGCGAAACTCGGACGTCAACTTTCCACCGAATGAGCTCTGTGCGCTAGATCCCCTTTGAAAGGGAGCCATTTTTCCATGTCGGGGTCCACTCGGGAGACCAAGTCGAGTTCCGGAGGGCAATCTAAAACATGTTCCAAGGTCCAGGTGGTCCTTGGGTGCGTGCAGGCCTGTTTCCGAGTGCAGTTTACTTGTCCGTGGATCGGGCGTCCCGGGAGCCCCGTTAGAAAAGGCGTCTGTGAGAGTTCGGGGGTGCCCCAGCTTAAGCAGGATGTCTCCGAAGCGCGCCCGGACATGTCATTGGTCACTTTGGCACCGAGAGGGATTTTTAGAGTCCCATATTGGGCACCTTTCGATGCTTCGGTGATTCGGTGATGAATAGTGCCACAGTGCCAGCTCTTGTTGCTTCGGGGCTCGTCATCTGTTTACTCTTTCGATTGCCCTCCTGTGCTCTTCTAGTGGACCCTGCTTTTCTCTTGTTATTCATGACTCTGTGCCCGCACGTTTGCCTCCGGTTTCCCGATTATGAATAGTGACCCGAGTTTCGGCCAGGAGTCCTTGTGTCGGGAGCCGGTGGACCAAAATGGGGTGCTGACACTTGTGAAGGACTAAGGAGATGTTCTTGGTATATGAGGGCGAAGAAGAGCTCGTTGTAAGAGGTTACACCGATACTAGCTTCCAGTCCGATAAGGACGATAGTAGATCGCAATCAGGGTAGGTGTTCTGCCTAAATAGAGGTGCTGTGAGTTGGAAGAGTTTCAAGCATAAGACAGTAGCCGACTCTACCACAGAGGCCAAGTATATCGCTGCCTCTAACACCGCAGAGGCTATTTGGATCAAGAAGTTTGTAACAGAACTTGTTGTGGTTCCTAGCATCGCAGACCCAGTGGAACTCTATTGTGACAACAATAGAGCCATTGCGCAGGCTAAAGAACTCAGGTCTCACCAGCGATCCAAACATATACTCAAGCGCTTCCATCTCATTCGTGAGATTGTCGACAGAGGAGATGTGAAGATATGCAGAATACCAACAGATGAGAATCTCGCAGATCCACTTATGAAACCTCTTGTACAGCGCAAGCACGAGGCTCACACTAGATCCTTAGGCATTAGAGATATGCCAGATTGGCTCTAGTACAAGTGGGAGATTATTGTTGGGAATTGGTGTATGCCCTAGAGGTAATCTGTCATCAATTCTGTAATATGACATATATTTCATTATAATACGAGGCATTTATGTTATTGTGTAGGTTGCACCGAATATTAATTTTACAAAATAACGTCCTTGGAATAGTAGGTTCAACAGGCATCAAGTGTGACTTGATTGTGAGATCCTATAATGACTGAACACTATTCCTAAATGTCCTTAGTCAAATTATTATCGTTAATTAGGACGACGATAGTGCGGTTAGACTAATGTGGGTGTTGATTGATGACCAAGTCTCACAGGTCATGAATGTGAAGACATCGAGTCACACCGTAGGTATATATTAGGAGTAATGTGTATTGGACTAACCCGTCATAAGACTGCTACATGGGTTATTACGTAACTGTCATTAGTAGATCTTATAGTGACTATGGTGCAGTGGTCCTTTGACTTGAAGTCATCATAGTTTTCTACATGTAATGTCGTATACTTTGATATGTCAAACGCCACCTTAACAGGCTGGTTATAGAGACAGTTATTGGGTATACCACAGAGCATGGAGAGGAATGTGAGTGACCAAGATAGGATTTGTCCCTCCTACGTAATGGGATTGATATCTCACGGTCACGTGGGCAGAATCTATAAGTGTATGCATACCCAAATTAGTCGATATAGGAATATCGAGCTCATTTGTTCTGATAGACTTACCCGGTAAACCAAGAAAGAGAGATTGAGTCATACAAGGATGACAGCGACCATGCCTTGGGCTCAATAGAGATATAGAGGACAAAGGGATTATACTGCACGGTAACATAGGTCACGAGGTTCATCGAGAAATTGACTTTCCGATTATTTGAGTAGCAGTGATGCATTGCTAGATGCCGCTCACTATTTGTAATATGGAAATAAAGATTTCGATATTATTGTCAATGTAATCGGGAACCTACATGGTCACACACTATGACCAAATCGATGAGATGGTTTTGAAACACTAAATCCGTCTAATAGAGATTAGACGAGTTACGGTGTGATTAGTTAATCATATATTTAATGAGATTAAATTTGCCGACTAATTAGACTTGAATTATTAGATTTAATGGACTCAATTCGATACACGACACAGAGACACACGGGACCCGAATTGGGAGCCACGTGGCACATAAATGCCAAGAGACACATGTCATTTGCATGGATGCCAAGTGCATTCCATGTGGCCTCTTTTTGCATGAAAGTCATGCAAAATCAATGCATTGTCGAATGCATACATATAGCCATAAAAAATGGGATGGATAGATATATACATGACATGTGTGTGCGTGTATGTTTTGTGTATATAAGTGTATGGGTGTATGAGAGTTCGAATCGAATTGTTAGATTTGAAGACGTCCATTAGTCTTATTGTTATCGGAGTCACACCGGTGTTTCCTTCGAGCGTTGGCCACTAGCACCGTTGATCTCGAAGACTCGTCGACGAAGTCGGTGTGGATACTGGTGGGATGCTTGGTCGACGGTTTAAAAGATTCTAGGTACACTTTATCTATTCCCCTTCTACTAGTAGATCTTGGGATCTAGTTTCACGGGTATAAAATTTTGAATTTCTATTCCTTTTACGCTTCCGTAGGCCCCGTGAAACTAGCACCAATAGCATTAATGGTGATGGATTTGAAGTTGGAGTGTTGTCTTCAACTTCCCTTAGATATTTAGGGCTAAGAGAGCAAGAGAGCAAGAGAGCAAGAGAAGAAGATTGGAGCAAGGGGCGGCTGCCCTTGGGCAGCCTGTGGGTCCCACGGTCCAAGAGGAAAAATCGGGAGAAAGTTCGGGTCTCGATTGGTCGTGCGTTCGAAGCCCGTGGTTCAAATTGAACGTCGAATCGGTGATGTACGCAATAAAACGGTTCAAATGAGCTCAAGATTGGCATTTTTCGTGAGAAAATGCCTCGGGTTAGTACGAGGCTCAGAGGCTGGTTTTGCTCGTTTCAGGTGACCAGAGCGAAGTTAACCGCTTCTGATTGCATATCTTGCATATGCATCCCACGTTGGTCATTTTGACATAAATTGTCAGACAATGTGAATAGTTGCCTCAAGCCTGTAATGCAAATGTGGAGCCAGAGACGTCCTAGGAGGTCGAACTTAGATTTTCATATTATTTTTTGAGTTGCTTGGGCGATCCGGAGATCACTGTGATCTCCGTTTGTCGAAAACGGACCTGTAAGGACTATAAAAGTGTATCTGAGACCTTTAAAGCATTGCTCGGGAGGCCTAGATGGGTTGTGCAATTCAGTTTGACGATTCCACATTGAGCCTTGGGATGTCTATCACTATGTAGGGTAAGCATCCGGCGTCAAGTTTTCGCAAAAAGGACCTCCGGATATGGATTTCCGTTCAAAACGACATTTTTTGCTCCTCGGAGGTTACTTGGGAAACTAAAAAGGATTTTGCTGTCTACTTTGCCTAATTGTATCTATCCTCTGGAGTTTTCAAGGCAATACATGGTCAACTTCGTTTGCCGTTATTCTATCATATCAGTCTCCGATTATACCTTTCCGAAGAAAGGTATACTTGTTCTGTCGCTCAAAAGTCATTCGGGGTGTCTGCGTGGCTTCTGCGAATAGATCTGTAGTGATGCTCATGCTCTGTATGTTTGTGGGACATGGCTGTGTTTGACATTTGGTATTAACTTTTCTATGAGAAACCGGCATTTTTGGACTCCCACTAAAAAGTTATCTGTCTACAGAAAGTTGTTCTGCATAGATCAGATGATCTTCAAAATATGTTTGAAGGCACTTTTCATTTGTTTGGCATTGATATGGATTTTTGGAGTCCAATATTGACTATTTTCCGATGGTCGAGCGAACTATCAAAAAATGGCACTGTCCATAGTGTACTTTGAAAATGCCAGTTTTGGATGTTGTTGAACTCTCTAATCACTCTGTTAGCTTTTGATGACCAATGAAGTTCTTCTGTCATATGCACATGTCATCTGCTTGTTTTTACTGACTTGAAGATAAATAGTAATTTCTTGCTTTGTCAAGCCTTCTTCTGTGATAACACTCAAGTCGTGGCATTGTTTGCTATTGATGAACATTGTTTGACTCGTGGACCAAAATGGGGTGCTGACAGGTCAGGATACAGAATATCTTTCTGGATCACTTCCGGGCAGATCGACTAGTTCTCTGGCTTTTTCGGGGTTCTTGCATAACCCTGGAAGACCTAGAGAATTGGTCGACATCGGCTACAGGCTGAGGTGGCCCGTACTAAGTTGTTTCCCTTTTCTGAAAATAATTTTTCAAGTCAAGGGTAAAATCGTCTTTTCACAATTTAGCGACACCCCTAGGGTTAGCTTGACAAAAACGCTACAGTATCAAGATAAGAATGGGTTACCCGTTCAGATGCAGGTTCATCTGCTTAGCCTTTTCTCATCTAACTGATGAATTTTTGTCATTCTATCGTAGATTCGGGTAACTAGAATGATTATCTCTGCCACAAAACATGCAAAATCCTGATTAATCATTCACTCAACCTAACCAAACATTAGACAAGGGTTAGGTGGAACTCTAAGTTCCAAATCTATAGTCAAAATATGAGTTTGGCGAATTCAGTAGAATTGCGGTGTCATAATACAGAACAACTTTAAAAGCAATCCACACATAAAAGACTTGACTACAGATACCATGTCTGTCAGGTCCTTGAAACAAAGCCGAATGCAAAACGTTTTGCACGTGTTTGCTTGCTTAGCATAGGTCATTTGCATGCCAAAAGACACTCTGGTTAATAACTTGTTAACCCACGACCGAATCCACATGTTGTTTGTTACTTTTCTGCTCTTGTTTGTCTATGCGGGTCGAGCCCAACTCATAGGATGCATTGCACTTAGGGTTCAACGCCCTAACCCTTGATCACAGGGTTCAACAGCCTAATCACTGAAAGTGCATTCAAATTTCAGTTTCCGATTTTTTCCTTCAACTCACGGCGAGTTAAAGCAGAATAATAACCGAACTCGAATTGACTGGGATCCAACCATCTGTTATTTCTAATTTGTTGTATTATTTTGAGAGTATTGTGAGGATATTTACTTTGTACATTCATTTTTTATAAGAATCCCAATCAGTGAGCGAACGGTCCGAGAGTCGAACTAATTGAATCGATCCAATTCTTGCCCAGACAAGAGTAATCCCAAGATCTCGCGGTTCTGATTCACGCAGGAATTCAACCATCATGGTTTGATGAACTGTAACGCAAGATAGTGAATCGATTCCCCAACATACGGCCCTACTTCTCTCTCAGCTTCTCAACTGACATCGTTTAATTCATCAAATTTTCGGTGTCAAAACGTGTTAGCCAAGTGCAGCTTAATTTACGCGGTAAATAAATAAAACTACAAACCTAGCAAGATAGAGTACCGAAAGGGCGTGCGGGATATAGGCTCGCATGTAATGTGATCCCCTGAACTCGAACTTTTCGATTCCGTACAGACCAATGCCTTAGCAAAACTAGGTGTATCATTACCCCTAGACCCGGGCAACTTACCGGCCCTCGACCTTTGGGTTGTAAATAGGCAAGTGGTGACTCCTTCTCATGCGTCCCCCAGGAAGGTGAACACCAAGCCGAGCGATTCGGTTGCATGCATGCGGGGCCCGACGAGAGCACATTCGGGTTCGTACTACGTGCAGAATCACCGAAGTTGGATGGTGTATGTGCTGTTAGTGGCAGGAGGTGCACTGAAAGGGCACCAGAATACGTCGGTGATATGCCCACGGGCGTGGGAGGTGGGAGAGCATGTGTTATGGGCAGCTGAGAATGAGCTAGAGTTGGTGAAATATCCTCCTCGGGCCTGGTGTGCTGTATTTCTTTAGCCATTCTAGCTCTCGAACGAGTATTATAGCGATGTGGCCTCGCTAGTTGCAATTACCCGTGTCCACAACTGTGTAAGTGCGATTACAAAAGAATGTCGTCTAAAGCTTAAAAGTGCCAAATAAATGATTAAATGAAATGCATTAGATGTATGAGTTTCAAAACACTAATGCCATTACATCGATTTGATTCAAGTTCCATAATTTACAAAGATAGTTCATTTGAAAAAGGAAACCTAAATATTAAACCGACACTGTACTGTGCTCGATAACTGAGTGAACGCTACGTAGGTCTGAGTGGGGCAAAAATGCGGCCAACAGACTAAACCTAAGGATGGGAGAGCTTGCGCGCCTTTGCCCACGCTTGGTCCAACGTAGCGCTCAAATGGGCTATCTCCCTGTTCAAGCTCTTTTCGCTCGTGCGTGCCTAAGCTAGCTCCATCTGTAGCTCTCTATGATCTGTAAGCTCTACGCGGGTCTTGGTGAGCTCACGGTGGAGTCAATTTCGCTCTTCCCTGATAGTGTGTAGCTCCATACGCATAGCTGCCTGAGCGGTTCTCTCAGCCTCTGGAGCGACTGCTGGGGGTGCCCGTGGAGTTGGAGCTACTCGGGGCCAAGGAACGGGTGCTGGGTCTCGTGAGTAGAACTAAGCCACGTATGCTGAAGTGGCGGAAAAGGCTAGCACTTCGTCAGTGGGGTGCTCCGAGAAGTAGAGGTCCTGCGTGATGCAAGTATCCCAAATTCATCAAATCTCTCGAACTTGTAAGAACCTCTTTGGGACGGAAAATGATGAGTCTGCCCACATGAACTGATATGCAATGCGATTCGCCTCGGCGGGATGTCTTGCAGGCTACCGAGTTGCCTGATTACTCGGCTAGGGAAAACGAGTGTGCTTCCTAAGTGGCTACTGAGGGGAAGTCCAATGATCTTAGGGTATCTAATGGTCATAGGACCGCCGGGATTCCAACAAGCGGCCTACAAGAATTGTGCTGGTGTGAGCTCCTCCACAAACTGCCTCCACTCGGAAACATTGCGCTCGGTGGGTCGAAACACATGGAGTAGGCGTGCGATCAGAGAGCGGTCGTCGGTGATGTATGAAAATGGATGCTATGAGCAAAACGGTTGGATGTGTGCGAGAAGCCAAATCTGTAGGAGATGTGGAGACCCCCTCATCTTGCCCCGCCGAGTCTCTCAGACATAGTCAAGAGACCGAACGGTCTTAGCCACTAGAGCTTCAACATAACTATGGCCTCCTACCACTTGGAGGATGACTTGGGTGAGTGCCCTGTCTATGAGATTCGAGGCATGCAGAAATATGAGAGTCCCAAAGATGAGAAGAAGGAACTCATGGCAGGCGTTGCGCTGGTAGGAATCTCCGGTAGCATTGGAGCGCACGGATGTATGTCCAGTTCAGGATCCATGTGGTTCTAACGTTGTGCTCCCATCCATTATGAAGCTCAAGATTAACCTCCTCTGTGCGGATGCCCAAAAGGATGGAGAGTCGGCTCTGTAGCGTGGCATATTGGTTGGGCACCACGATATCCTGAGTTGGCATCGGTCTCTGAATGAGGGCTGTGTATTCCTCGACTGTAGGAGTCATCTCAATCCCCTTAAAGTTGAACACTGCACGCTGATGGTCCCAGAACTCAATGGCGGTCATGAGAAAAGTCCAGTCGATGGGGGACTCGACAAGCAGTGATAAGTCTCCCATGATGAGGCGGATGAAAGTGCGGTCGACAGGGCGAAAGGCTCTCCAAATGCGGGTGATCTCTTGACCTGGCGGTGTAACGGAGTCGAGCCTAAGTCAGGGAGTCGAGCAATCCATTCTTACCTAACTGGAGAAGATGTCGGCTCAATGTTTAAAATCAAACCAATGCAATGTCCTAGTTTATTTGAAAACATGCATGCAGGTGCAGAAAAAATAAACTATAATTGTGTCTTTTACATTGTACATCACTATTTCTGAAAAAACAACAAAAGGCTCGCCTAAAAAAAACTAAGGGCCGACTCAAAGACTCGACTTTGAGTCGGTTGATGGCATGAAGGCAAATTTGGTCCAGCATGATGGTCTTTGTTTATGCATTGTTTCAGTGCTACTGAGAAAGCAACTAACTAAGGGTGGGGGATCACTTCCCCAAAATCGAGCGAGGATCTTTGGGGGCCGGTTTGATGGCAGAGTCGACTCGATCCGTTCCCTTACTCGGGAACCTCTGTCTAACCTAGTTTTCTATTGGTCGCCCGTGGGATTTCGAGCGTGGTACCTAGAAACTGCTAGGATGATGCGATGCAAATGCAGAAAATAAATATGCATGAAATAAATGTGCTTAAAATAAATATGCTGAAAGCGGTAAATAAACATGCAAGCAAGCAAGCGGGATCGAGCCCAAACCCACTAAAATGATCCTCAGCGGAATCGCCAAGCTGTACGAACCCGAATATGCTCTCGTTGGGGCCTGTATGCGGACGATCGAATCGCGCGGCTTGGGAGTGTCCACCTTCCCAGGAATGCGTGACGGACACTCGTGAGAATGAGTCGCTATTACCTGTTTACGACCCGAAGGTCGATGGTCGGTGAGTTGCCTAGGTCTAGGGGTAATGATACACCTAGTTTTGCTAAGGCAATGGTCGTTGTGAAATCGGAAAATCCGAGTTCGGGGGTTCACGTTATGTGCGAGCCTATATCTCGCACTCCCTTTCGGTACTCTAGCTTGTTAGGCTTGCCGTTTTATTTATTTACTGTGTGAATTAGGCTGCGCTCGGCTTACACGTTTTGACACCGAAAATTCGATGAACTAAATGACGCGGATTAAGAAACCAAGAGAAAGGTAGGCCTATGCATCGAGAAATCGGTTCACTATCCTCACATTACAATTCATTAGACTGTGACGGTCGACTCCCTGCTAGAACCGAAATCGTGAAGCTTAAGGTCTACTTTTCTCTAGGTAAGCATAGGCCGACTCGATCGGTTCGACGCTTGGACCGTTCATTCACCGACCGGGATTCTTACAAGAATAAATGTACAAAGTAAATGCTCTTACAATGCTCTCAAAATAATACAAATTACAAATTGGAAATGGTTGAACCCCGGTCAGTTCGCGTTCGGTTATTATTCCGCTCAGACTCACCGTGAGTTTAGGGAAAAGATCGAAACCGAAATTCAACTATGCGCTCAGTGAATGAGACGTTGGATCCCGTGATCGATGGTTAGGGTGTTGGACCCCAAGTGCAATGCGACCTATGAGTCGAGCTCGACCCGCAGGAACAAGCAATAGCAGAAAAATAACAGACAATATGCATATAACAGACAAGGTGTTTATTATTGTCGAATTTACGTGGATTACCAAGTTATTAGCCCGGGGTGTTTTGGCATGCAAATGTCATCTACTAAGCAAACAAACGCGTGTAAAACATTTAACATTCGGTTTTGTTTCAAGGACTTGACAAACATGGTATTAGTAGTCAAGTCTCATATGCCTGAATTGCTTTTAAAGTTGTTATGTATTGCGACACTAAAGCATTTACAAATTATGGTAAAACATGTTTTTTTGCCTGAAAAGCCTAAAACTTAATGCCTTAACTCGCTACTGCCCGTGTATGCTTAAGTCGAAGGCATGCTTAGTCAGGCAATTATGTTTTGGTCCAGAATACCCGACTAAATACCCAAAACTATGCTAGAATGACAGAAACTCATCAGTCGGATAAGAAGGGCTATGTAGATGAACATGCACCTGAATAGGTAACCCGTTCTTATCCTAGTACTGTAGTGTTTCTGTCAAGCTAACCATAGGGGTGTCGCTACATTACAAAAAGATGATTTTGCCCCTAACTTGAAAATTACTTTCAGAAAAGGAAAACAACGCTATGCTAGCCACCTCGGCCTGTAGTCGATGTCGACAATTTCCCTGGATCTTCTAGGGTTATGCAAGAATCCCGAAAAAGCCGAAGAACCGGTTGATCTGCCTAGAAGTGATCTAGAAAGATCTTTTGTATCCCGATCCGAGTTACTTGAAATCAGGTAGAAACTTAAGTCAAGATACGTAAGCTCTTCCTAGATGTCCATGCTACATTGGACCGCACATATCGGGATTTTGAAAAAGGCAAGTTTTGAAAAGGGCACCAACGTCCGTTTTGCAACTTGTTGACGCGTGATACCAGTTAATGGTCAATTCGTGTAAACTTGTTAATGCCGAGTGGATTAATTATGTGAGCGTCCCGATTAACCCATTTGTGGAATTATTGCTTGTGAATTATTACCAATGTAGTAAATGTGCGAGTTACAAACAATCAGACAGATCATGAATTGATCGCCTGAATGGAGTCTGAATACTTGAAAAGCTTAATTTAATGAGACGACCAAGACAGGTCTAGGAAGGTCGAGGAAAGGACCCTAATGGCTTGCAAAAGTCTCCAATACACAAATCCGTGCATGTTGCTTGAAAAATAACATTTTTAAAGGCGTTTAATGTGAGATTTGCGATGATATTGAAATTGCGATTGCACAAAATCCGAGAAACGAACCTAACTCGGAATAAAGAAATCACCTTTGACCCGAAAAGTGTTAAGAGACTCTCAACTTCTTACCCTTTTGGATGGCGGAGAGCTCAATTGACTCAAATCGAGTCTTAAGCAATTTCTTCATCCCATTTTTGATTGTTTCTCACATGCTCAAATATCAAACATAATAAATAATACGTACTTTGCAAAGTCAGTATTGTCATGACTTTGAAAAGTATATTTAACATATAAGCATACACAAATATGTTATTTGTGGACCTCCAATCTTCAAAATAGTCTCATGAGCTTCCTAAAATGCATGACCCAATGTCCATATCTAGGTGCCTAACTCGATCTCGATCCAAATCACGACTCAAGTCCATATTTTCTTGAGTGAAAAATGAGTGTGAGCACTCGTGCATGGGAACAAAATTAAATTTGGTCAATATGAAAACAATTTCGGTCAAACCACAATTAAAAATCAAAATTGGGGAGAGTGAATTCCCTTGGAAATTTTCCAAAATCATTTTCCGCTACCTGATAAGAGTGCCTCGCACTTTCTCTCTCGTCCTCAATCCTCCCGTTTCTCTCTCTCTCTCACTCATCCTCAGAGCAGCGATAGGAGGGACTCGACGGCGACCAGACCTCTGCCTCCAGTGGCCTCTATGATCTTCGATGACTCAGCCTGAAGAGGTGCTCGCCAGCAAAGTTCTCTGCTTCCCCACTCGATTTTTTTTTTAATGCTGAGGGATGCCGATTCTCTGGGCAGGGGCCTCTCCGGCTGCCGCCACCCCCTCCTCCGAGGCCACCGGCTCCCACAGAAGGCGCCAGCGACCTCGGAGGAGTGGGTGGTGGCCGCTGGGGAGGCCCCCACCCCCAGAATCAAGATCCCACAGCCTTGGAGGGGAGGGTGGTGGCTGGCGACGAACCCTCCGACCCCCGATTTTCTCCAAAAAAAAATTTTCTTTTTATTTTACAGTTGGGATCTCGTAGATCTTCAAAGGGCTGGAGAAGTTGTCGCTGGCGACCACGGATACCCTCGAGGTAGCCGGAGATCCCTGAGGCCGCAGGCGACAGGGGCCCCCAGCCCCCATTGCGGCTGTGTCTAATTTTTTTGGCTGAATTTTCTTCCTTTGGCCTATTTTCTGATTGTCTCCATTTAATTTTTCCGATTGTGTCTGTCTATTTCCAATAGTGGGAGGTTGTCTTTGTTGAATTTTTTGGTGAAGGTTCTACTTTCGGATGTTTTCAGAGTTCGTTTTCTTGGTGTAGCCAGACATTTAAAGTACGGATTTAATTTTACAAAACGAAATTGTACTCACTGGTCATGTCTTGTTATAATAATAATAGATTATTTACTTACAGGAAGAGAACAAACGCCTGAGCGCAGCTGACGATGATGATCAATTGAGGTTGGAGAGGCTGTTGTAAAGTGGAGACCCGCGATTTCACTTCATGCAATTTCCAATCAATCCGATCATTCAGTGGGAAATCCTGTAAATGTCCTTCATCGATGAATTCCAAGCTGGTAAGTTCAGTTTCGTTTGTTTACCACCCACAATGCACAGCTCCCGTGTGTAGGGTTCAATCGATTATAAGAACCCTAATTCGACTCGTTTGGCAGGACAGATTTTTATGCCATTTAAAACTTCTTCATCACTATTAAAACCTTGAATTGTGAAGCTCTTGTAATGGTTTCTGTTAAATTTCTGTTCATTTCGCGCGGGCTCATCCATGCAATGTTTGGTTGGGCATTTATTGGTTGGCTCTAATTTGCAGACCTTGATGCCCTGCCCTATGCCCTGCAGAAGAAGTATGGACTATTACGCGATCTTGATAAAAGTTTAGAAGGTACAGCTGCTAGAGTACATAGCTATTTTTTTTTTTGGATAATATTTTCATTGCTTATTCTATAAGATGGCACGGTAATCGCAAGCAACAAACGTTTCAGCTCACTTGATGTTATTGAGGTGGAAGATGATGGGATTGTGACTGCCCTTGTCTCAGTAACTCCTTGGGGTCGTACCATTCGACAGCTAGTGAGCTTTACCCAATTTACCTGTAGAAGGAGTGATAGAACATTTATAGGAAGTGGTTAGGGTCTCAATCGAATTATAATGGGAGATGATAATGATTTTTTTCCTCGAGTTTGCCTGGTTCGAGGACTTGCCCCTCAAATCTACTTATGTTCATATAAATCCTGGTCACCAGTGCAAGCCTTGTTTCCAGGGGGGCTGTTTTCTCCCCGTGTTCTCTATTTATTCTTTTCATTTGCTCTTACGTAAAAGCAACTCCTTTGTATTCTTTGATGAGCAAATTAATAATAGAGTATGCAAGGGAAAAGTCAATTGCCTGGTGGCTTTCGTGGAGGCTCAAATTTGTATGTGCAGAAAGGAGACGCTTCAAAGTCGATGTTTGTGTCAGTCTTAGCTGGAGCTGGAGGCCACATTTGGATGTACGGAACTAAAACAGAAGCTTAGACATGGTTGAGTGATCTGAGAGGGACAATCTTTTGGACTTTAAAATGATTTCCTGCATGCATGTGCTTTTCCTATATTTCGCATCTTTGCTGGAAAAACCGCTGTACAAGATTTGCTAGGACAAAGAAGAATCTGAATTTTATTTTTTAACGTGTATAGAGGTGAACACTTAATAGCTTTGTCTGGTACTGGAGAAATTCTGTATTTTAAGATAGTAAGTAGTGATTATTTATGGTTCTCTTTTCTCTGGAAACTTCTTTTGTTAATAAGTTTACATCTGGAAGGGATATGAAGTCAGATATGAAAGCTAGAAACCTTTGCACATGGTTTTGGTCTGGTTTTTAGCTTATGGAAGTTGTGACTGCGATAAAATCAATTACATATAAATTCCAGGATCTGGTAGAGGGGTATTATTGTGATCGGCGCATAATTGAGAAGTTATTTCTATGCTACACTATTACTAATGTCATTTGTATTCAGAGTGGATATGATAAGCTTCTTGATGGAAATTGATTTTGTATGTCTGCATCGCAGATCTCAAACGACAGAATGAGCAACGCTGCGAGCAAGAAATCGAGGATATTAAGCGAGGAATAAAATCTGGAAGCACATTAGATATTTCACTTCTTAGGTTCTCAGATGAGGCCCTTGATGAACAAAAGCATAGCCTTAGGATAGCAGATGAGAAAGTTGCCCTAGCTGCCCAGGCATATGAGATGGTATCAGTAATTTCTACATCTTTTCAGTATTATAGTGATGTCTTTCATTTTCTTCTCTCCGTGGGTGACTTATTAATGCTGCTGCTATTGTTTAATTCTCATAATTGTCTTTTACCTTGCCATATGCGAAGCAATTATATCAGGATTTCATTTAGTTAATTCGTAACATGAACTGGAAGATGGAGTGTAAATTAGAGTAATGGACCTCCTGGGAAGACTTGCTGACAGTTCTTTTTAATGGTTGATAGCCCTTGTGTACATGCAACTGCACACATACATACGTGACTCTCATCTTGTTAGTGCTCGATAATGGCTGTCCCTTTTACACATCTGGATAAGCACTATGAGTACTACACTTACTGTTATGCAATGTGAGGCATCTTAATATATTAACACATGTATTATATTGGTATGATCTGTTTTACTTATGCACTCAAGGCTGAATTCGTCTACACGTGAATCAGGTAGATCAACATATACAGCAGCTTGATCAGTATCTTAAAAAGTTCAGCGAAGAGTTGCGACGTGGTACTGCCTTAATTTAGCATTTTCTCCTGCATTGACTCGTCACATGTCTCCTCCAATTCTTTGAGATTCTCTTTCAATGGTTTTCCTCTTTTGGGCACTGTCTATCACTTCTATTAGCTCTTAGAATGTGTATTTTGCAAGTATAAAAACTTTTGGCAATTCTGTCAAAATTGGACCAGATCTTCTGGTTGACATGGTGACTGGACAGTTGTCCACTTCAGAGTGGCCGTAAATGTTGAATGATTGTTAGACCAACAAAATTGCTACGACTGGCAGTGCCTAATGAACCAATAGAGATTCAACTGATCCTCTGAAAGAGGCTTAGATTTGAATTGACGACTTATAAATAAGTGAAGTTCAGGGAGTAAAATGAATGCTTAGAGTAAAATGAATGCTTATGATTTTAATTTGGAATTCCCACAGATTTGGCATTTGAATCCTGCAATTCCAAAAGAGAAAAGTTGGCTGTATTCAGATTTGGAAAGTTTGGTCTGCAACTTGCTTCAAGAGAGGAACTTCAGAAAAGAAGGAAATTACAGAAGCAAGCTTGATAACTTTGTCAGATTGTTCTTTTGAAAACTAACTATACTTGTATATGGTATCATTCAGCTGGCTGAGCAGTTAGTCCAACTGATTGAATTGTGATCCTGACATGAGGCTGGTTCACTCTTTGGAAAACTTCTAAAATCATTCTTTTCTGTCAGAAACAGATTTTGCTTCAGGTGGGGTGCCTGCCTCGAATCATGACGTAAGGTCTGGAAAGGGTGCTGAAAGCGGTAGAGGAGGGCGTAAGAAGTAATTTTCTGGCTTCTATGTGATTTTGACCTGATTTACTGCCGTTAGTTTCTGGGTTAAGTAGTCTGCACTTGTGTATTTGTTTGAGTCTGTTGAGTTCATTTTGTCATTCATGTGTTGGATGATAGGAGAGTTTTGCCCCTGATCCCTTCAAGGATTTCATTAACTCCATCAGTTAAGTGTCGTAATTACTGATTTGGAGTTCATACATTGTTTTTCTGGCCACCATACATAATATATTTTTTAAATTAAAAAAAAAAATTGAGATACTAAGACACGTGAGGTTGAGGAAGATACAGAGGAAGTCAGGTGGCTTGTCCCCTGCTGCTGTCACCTTCAAAGAACTCCCTTATGGCCTCGATCTGACCATATTAGCATGCCTAGGCCAGGGTTGGCCGGCCCTGGTTGGAATCAACATGAGTGCATGCAGGTCAAAGTCAAAGCAGTGATACTGGCAGTGAGTGCAGTGCCAGGATAGGATTGGGCTTAGAAGATAAGGTTGGCTCATTCTGAGTTTGCATTTGGCTTGGGTTCAGGTTCAGTTCTTCCTTTTTGCTGTTGTTGAACCAAAATGTTTCTCCATTCAATAAAAGTTGCCACCTTTGGGCTTAGGCCCCTTATTGCACCGAAAAATAAAATGTTGTGGACTTTGACAGCGGAATAGAAAAATAATGCTTTCTGATTTTGAACTCCAAAGACAGAAGCATGAGCCAGCTTGATGCTTTGTTATTGGTTCTCTGATAAATGAGAACCCGGAAGCAACAGAAGGTAATGAGGTTAGAAATTGATGGAGCACCCTAGCCTCGTAGTTGTGGTATTTATAGGAAGCGAGAGAACCCTCCTTTTTACAGCAAATGGGCTTTAATCAAGTCATCATCTATCATGACTTTGCTCTTGGACCTATAGTGGGTGACTGTCCTATTTGGTCCATCTGCATAGAAAATAATGGTGAGAACTGAGAGAGCAGGATGGAGGGGAGGTGGACTTACTGATATGGTGTCAAAGTGCCTTGGCTTACTTATTTTGTGCAGACTCAGGAGTGTCCTCAAGTTTGCGTGCACAAGAGACTGTGAGGGAGTGGTAGCAGCAGTATCAATTCAACTTACTTATTTCTTCTTCAGCCCAATGCTCGCGTTGTTTTTTCATTATTGAAATGATAATTTATTAACTTCATGAATCCTGAAAATGAAAACGAAAAGGATAAATTTTAAATTTAAAGGTACAAAACCAAGAAAGCACTTTTTCCTCAGTTTTTACATTATCATTAGCTGGTTAAGCAAGTGATGCATTTATTAATTGCATCCTGTGCGATATATGTAATCATGCTCCTTTTGCTTCACGATGACAAGTTTCCTATTAAACATCATCCTAAAAGTACTCTCATTTATAGAGATTTAGATGTTCGAAACATCAATTTTTGTTGAGCAGTGATAAAGTCTGGCAATGACTGTTCTTTATGGTATTTCGCTTATCATTAGGACACGTTTGGCGACTGCAGCAGCAGCTGTGGCAGCAGCAACAGAAGTAGCTAGTACAGCAGCAGCAGCAAATTCTGCTGGCGTGGATTTGGACTTACCGGTTGACCCTAATGAGCCCACCTACTGCTTTTGCAACCAAGTTAGCTTCGGGGAAATGGTTGCCTGCGACAACCCTAACGTACGTAATTTTCGATATCCCAATCCTCTTTGGTTTCACTATCTTACATTGCAAACGGAAGAATGGATTCACCTCAAAATATTTTCACCCTCTCTGATGTTACTTATGGTATGAAAGTTTTGAACATGACCAACACTGAATCGCGAGTAAGATAGGACCATTATCTCCTTTATTGCAGCTTCTATTCATGTTCTTCTTTCTCTGATGAGAGAAATACTTGGTCCTTGACAGTGTAAGATAGAGTGGTTCCATTTTGGGTGCGTGGGTCTGAAAGAACGGCCAAAAGGTAAGTGGTACTGCTCAGACTGTGCTGCTACAAGGAATCGCCGGAAAGGACGATGAGTGGGACTTCGTTCTGTTCCCTCCCACAAAAGTATTAAGAAGAGAAACTCTCCATATTTAGTAAAAGGTTTGCAGTGCCTGCTGCCTGTGTATGTAAACTGTTTTGTAGCTTAGAGTAGTGCTTTGATACTGTGTTTGTTGCATTTAGCATTTAGGATCAATAAACGATTGGATTCGAGGACTTGTCACCTTACTGATTGTCCTCCTGTTGATTTAATTATTCAATCGGTTGTTGCGAAAAGTCTGTCGATCTCAAGGTTGAATATTAATCCACAGTTGAGAAGTGAGGTAGGAGCCATAAACGGACCAAATACTAGCATCAGTGTACTTGGCATTTCCTTTCCACGGTGTGAGGGAAAAGTCTCCGCACTTCTCGCTGCCATACAGAGCTTTGAGGTGGTTGGGGGCTGGACAATGGATATACGTGAAGAAATTAGGATAAGATGGCGGTGTGAAGGAAAAGTCTCCGCACTTCTCGCTGCCATACAGAGCTTTGAGGTGGTTGGGGGCTGGACAATGGATATACATGAAGATAATTAGGATAAGATGGAGGTTACCGATTAGTTATATGTGAATTCGATTCCAGTTATTTATAGAAGATTTCGGTGATCCCAGTCCATATCAAACTTCGGACTATTGTAAGAATGAAATATAATAAAAGCAGACTCAGAGCACCAATTTTTACTGGGATTTCAGTGAGTTTGAATAATCTATAACTATTCTTTTTTAGATAAAAAATAGAAGTCTAAAAGATTGAGTAAATTCATGGTAGCTTCATTTGCACAATCCATTTATATAAGTAATTATCGCTTATTCTTATGGAGTTGAAAAACTGAAATTGGAGATATATATTATAATTTTAAAAAATTAAAAATTAGAAAAAATTACGCCAAAAGTACAACGTAATGACGTATTACAAAAGGTTTTTCTTTTGTAACAATGTGATACAAAAAAATTTTCCCCGACCGTAATCAAATGCATTGCATCATCTGTCAGTTTGACGCTGTTCACCTTTTTTGATGTGGCTATTACCCGTGGAGGGAAAATGTCATGCCACCATGGCAAATCAGAATATTTTTTTAAAAAAAAGCCTATTTCAAGATGGAAACTTTAAACAGAGGTGAACACTGAGAGGGAGAAGAAGGGTTCTCTGTTCGTGGGTTTTTCTCGTTGTTTTTCTCTGTCTTCTCTCAAGCAAGGAACAATCTTTTTCGTGGATTTGTGTTCGACAAAGGCAAGAGAGCAGTTGTGTGACGAGTCAGGGAGGTTTGGCTGACGATCCACACTGTCTACATCGGACATGGCTCCCATGTATGGTTAGAAGCATCCTCGCATCTTTAGATGATGTAGTTGGTTAAGTTTTTTCCCAGTAGATGAACACGCAAAGTGATTTTATACGATTTTGAAGTCAACCTGCACTCGGGTGTTAACTTGATGATGTTATGAGGGCTCTGACAGTACGATGGAAGAGAGAGTTTGTACATTTTCCTTGTTTTGGTACGTATTTGCAATTTTAGGACTGCGTTTGTTCATGATACTAATGGGGTGTGTATGCTCGTGACATGTGAGGGTTCAGAGTTTTTTCTTAATCGAGTTATCATCACGGAGATACTTCGGAGAGGGACATGGCATATATTGTTTATGCGGGAGGTCAACTGCAATATGTAGATTTTGTATCTGCTGAATACATAAGCTTGCTAGAGATAGATGAAGATGTTGAGGAAATTGGAATATCTGGATATGCAGCCTACTATTGGACTACTGAGACATATAGATTGGCTGAGACTTTGAAGGAAATTGAGAGTGATAAAGATGCACTAGAGATGGCTAATGAAAGCTATAAAGCTATAAGGGCAGGGAGATATGTGCCCATCTACATAGTCAGTAGAACACAAGAAAAGGTGATGGAAGAGCTAAGTAGAGAAACTATGAGTAGTGGTGTTGTGATAGAAGAGATAGAAGATGAACATCCTTCATTGCCCATAACATAACTTACTCCAAAATGCGGACAACCAAGGAAGCGTCGGCCAGGGTTTCCTTCCGTCCATAACGTTCTCATCGCGGCGACATCTCCACATTGGCAGATCGGGAGCAATTTTGTGGATTCCACGATAACCCTAACAGCCCCGTTTGGTTGGGCGAATAAGAATTGCGAATCCGGCCCAATTCGGTCGGATTAGCAATTCTTTCGTTTGGGTGCATTTTCGGGCTCGGAATCGCTAATCCAAATCCGGCCCAAATCCGAGAATATGCTGAATTGCCAATCTGGCCTTGGAGCCCGGATTTCCAAATCTGATGGGGGTCTTTAGTCAATTGCCCTTTATGACCCCAAGTTCACTACAAATTTTCAAAATTCTGCCACTACTTTCCACCAACTCTACCACGCCGCCTCCGCCGTCGCAACCATCGGACCTTCATCTCCATTGTATCTGACAACAATTTCCAGTAGATCTCCAGCTGAATAATACAAATCCACTGGGAAATCAACATAACTTGCATCGCGAGAGGGATATCGACTTGAAAGGAAAAAAAGAAAAGATACATGGAGGGAGAGGCAGAGCTCGTGAGCCCTCTGAAGTGAACCTCCAATCACGTGAGGCTAGGGCTCTGGCTAGCCTCGGGTCACACGAGACTCGGGTCTCTCGAGCCCTGATTGCGGTGAGCCTCGAGCTCACTACCTTGAGTGGGGAGATATCTCATTTTCTATCCTTGGCCTGAGCACTGCCAAGGACGCCGGAACTTGCTCGGGACTCGGCAGACCCATGGCTCAGGAGCCCTATGTTGGGCGAGCCATGGGCTAAGGAATAGTTCCTTATAGATACACTTAATTAATTAATTTGCCAGAAAAATTTCATTTTAGTTTTTATATTTAAGCGTAATAAATTTAGTCTTTGAAATTTAAATTTATCCCATTCTTTATCCCTCCTCATTCCAATTCCCTCCTCATTCTAATCCCCTCAATTCTTATTCCACCAACCAATAACTTCTTATGATCTGCGTATTTGGCTCTCAATTTGTGATTTCGGGGTTATATCCTTGAAATTGGGGGTTCTTTTTTTTAATATTCTGATTTTCCACTGTGGCACGACAATTTCCCTTCATTGACAGTTTCGCTAATGTTTGGCCACGTCAAATGGGCAATATACACGTCATTTGCCATGTCAGAAAATGTAAACGGCGTCAAGTGGCAAATGATGGGATGCACTTGATTGCAACCGAGGCAAAATTTTTTTGAACCAATTTGTAAAAAAAAAAACCTAAACCATATCGTTACATTTCATAAACTTTTTGTACTTTCAATATAATTTTCCCTATCTATTGTGAGTATGAACATTAAAAAATGTTAACTTAAAATGCCAAAACTTCAATGATTTCAAACAATAAAATAACTAAGTAAAATTTTAAAATATAAATAAAGTAAAATTTTATAGGCCTTCTATTTTTGCTGCCAGAGAACGAGAAATTAAAATAAAAATCAATTCATTTTTAAGGACTCTTTGATGAAAGAATAGTTGGTACAATTGATTGCCCATTAATGAAAAGACAAATACAATATTTAACTTAGGTCTTACAACTCTCTTACAATTTTAAATTTGTCACAAAATTTTTTATAGAGCATAAAATATATATATATATATATAACAAGTAGCATAAAATTACAAAATATATTTACACTTTCAATCCATAGCTTTGTTTGTAAAAAGAAATAATTAAATTCTAAAAATAATGAAGTATTGTAATCTGACATATCAATGCAAAATGCTCAGCAAAATCCCATAAAAAGAACTACCCTTACTGCGTGGGATACCAAGAATCTAATGTCACTACAAATACAAGGATGCAACCCCCATTCGAGTGACGAAAGAGAGATCAGGTGCATGACACAATTAAATATCGCAGATTCGTTAGACAAAAATGAAATTGCGGTTGTATAAATTATCAACGGAATGAATAGGATCACTCCATCTCAGCACCATAACCTTCACTTCATAAGGCCTGGGTCAGCTCCGACATAAGACTCTGACCTACTCAGCCCAGAGGCCACCTAGCGTGGCCAGTATATTGTATGGGAAATGCTGCAGCAAGTTATGCATGAGCATCCCGTATTGCTGAATAGATCACCTACTCTGCATAGATTAGGGATACAGGCATTCCAACCCATTTTAGTGGAAGGATGTGCTATTCTTTATGTCCATTAGTTTGTAAGGGATTCAATGCGGACTTTGATGGGAATCAAATGGCCGTTCATGTACCTTTATCTTTGGAGGCTCAAGCGGAAGCTTGTTTACTTATGTTTTCTCATATGAATCTCTTGTCTCCAGCTATTGGGGATCCCTGTTGCCGTCCAAACCCAAGATATGCTTATGCGTTGATGCGGACCTCACGAGAGATTGTGAAACCCGACGACCAACTTGAATCGATCCCAGATCGCCAAACACAGATTTAGATAAAGAGAATTATTGACCCGTTATTTATAGAGAAACAAGAACCAACAATATCAAAACAATGATTATTGACCCGTTGTTTATAAAGAAACAAGAACCAATAATATCAAATTATGCTGAACAATCACAAGCTGTCACACTTGTTCGTTCGAAGAAGTTCAATGAAGAACAAATGAGAAAATCTCACCAAAATACCAAAATAGTCTGCCTATGATCAGTTACTCAGCCTCCTTTATATAAGCCTAGGAGAAATTAGAAACTAATAAACTTGGCAATTGGAATAACCTTAGTTTTCTAAAACCAGAAATAACAAAAGAAGCTAAATACAGGCTATCTAGAATAGTTGGCAATCTTTTATTCCATATTCAGCATCTCATGGCAAGTCAGTTGAATAAAGCCCTTTGGAGACTCAATTGAATTAGACTCCTCTTGGCCCAAAAAGCCCATCAGCAAGCTCTCCATAGCTTGTTGGATTTGTCTGGCCTTCGCCCGTGTGATTGACCCACTCGGAACATGCAAGGCTCCAAGATCTTGTGCATCAGCTCCCTCTTCACGAGTTTGACTTCCAAGCTCGTGTGCATCAGCCTCATTGTCATGCCCATGATCCTCATCATTCCCCCACTCTTCAAAAGGATTCGTCCTCGAATCGAGACCTACATCAATCGAAGAAAGATTAGAAACATTAAAAGTTTGGCTAACATTATACTCACCCGATAAATCTATTTTGTAAGCATTATCATTTATCTTGGTTATGACTAGGAATGGTCCAATTCCTCATGGACTCAATTTGGATTTCCATTGGTTTGGAAATCTTTCCTTCCTCATATGAATCCACACCCAATCTCCTGGTTCAAAAGTCACTTTTTTTCGTCTCTTGTTGGCACGTTTAGCATATTGTTTATTCTTCTTCAAGATATGTTGCCTCGCTTCTTCATGAAACTTTTTCACCATATCTGCCTTTTTCTTTCCGTCAAGACTAAAAATCTCACTCATAGGCAAAGGGATTAGATTCAAAGGTGTTAATGGATTAAAACCATACACAATCTGAAATGGTGAGAAGTTAGTAGAAGAATGTACTGTACGATTATAGGCAAACTCAATAAACGGTATACAATCTTCCCAAGACTTCAAATTCCTTTTTATGACAATACGAAAAAGTGGACAACGTCCTATTAACCACCTCGGTTTGCCCATCCGTTTGGGGATGACAAGTAGTTGAAAACAACAATTTAATTCCTAACTTTTCCCACAAGACGTGCAAAAAATGACTCAAGAACGGGCCTGTTTGGATTCCCAAACACCAAATTTTAACTTTAACTTTAACTTTAACTCAACACACTACACAACAAAAATACACATTTCCCAAGTCAAAAATTTTAACTTTAACTTTAACTCAACACACTACACAATAAAAACACACGTTTCCCAAGTCAAATTTATAATCACATCTCATTTGTCATTTTTCACAATCAAAATCAAAATCAAAATTAAAGTTACTTTAACTCTGAATCCAAATGCACCCTTAGCATCCCAATCACTAACTATGGTCTTAGTTATCCCATGCAATCGCACTACCTCCCTATAGAACAAATCAGCAATATGTGTGGCATCATCAGTTTTGCGGCATGGAATAAAATGAGCCATCTTAGAAAATCGATCCACAACTACGAAAATGGAATCTCGTCCTTTATTAGACCTAGGCAATCCTAGGATGAAATCCATGGATATATCAGTCCAAGGCTCATTAGGAACAGGTAAAGGCATATACATTTCATGACGTTTGACTGTTGATTTCGCCTTCTTACAAGTAACACATTTAGAGCAAATTCTCTCGACATCTCTCTTCATGTGCAGCCAAAAGAAATGTTCTCTCAAAATATCCAAAGTCTTAACTACCCCGAAATGACCCATAAGACCTCCCCCATGCGACTCAAGCACAAATAATTCACGCATAGAAGAATTAGGAATGCATAGCTTATTCTCCCTAAATAAGAATTCGTCATGCTTCTAGAACTTACCAAATGTACCCTTTTTACATTCACTATATATAAAACCAAAGTTAGAATCTTGCATGTACAACTCCTTAAGATGTTCAAACCTAAGAAATTTAGCAGTTAGAGTATAGATAAGTACACACCTCCGTGATAATGCATCAGCTACCGCGTTTTTCTTTCCTTGCTTGTACTGAATCACGTATGGAAACATCTCTATGAATTTGACCCACTTGGTATGTCTCCGATTCAGCTTGTTTTGCCCTTTCAAATGCTTCAATGATTCGTGATTCGTGTGTATGACAAATTCCTTCAACCACAAGTAGTGCTGCCACGTCTCCAAAGCGCGGACCAAAGCATAGAGTTCCTTGTCATATGTAGAATAATTCAAAGAGGCTCCACTTAGCTTCTCACTAAAGTAGGCAATCGGTCGTTTTTCCTACATCAAAACAACACCTATACCAATCTCAGAAGCATCACATTCAATCTCCAAAGTTTTCGAAAAATCAGGTAAAACCAATAAAGGTGCAGAACAAAGCATTTCCTTAATCAAATTAAATGCTTGCTCTTGCTCTACTCCCCATTTGAAACCTATATCTTTCTTAACCACTTCCGTCAATGGAGCAGCCAAAGTACTAAAATCCCTCACAACCTATAAAAACTGGCTAGACCATGAAAACTTCTTACCTCGGTTACGGATTTCGGCGTCGGCCAATCCTTAATTGCTTTCACCTTTTCCTCATCAACCTGAATACCCTTGGAACTAACAACAAATCCCAAAAACACAACTCGATCCATGCAAAATGTACATTTTTTCAAGTTAGCATATAATTTTTCATATCTCAATGCTTGAAGCACGCGTCGCAAATGATGAATATGATCCTTCAAGCTCTTACTATACACCAAGATATCATCAAAATATACAACCACGAATTTTCCAATGAAAGCACGCAAAACATGATTCATGAGCCTCATGAAAGTACTAGGAGCATTAGTTAATCCGAATGGCATAACTAACCACTCATACATGTTAGGAATTGGTGTATGCCCTAGAGACAATCTATCATCAGTTCTGTAATATGACATGTATTTCATTATATTACGAGGCATTTCTGTTATTATGTAGATTGCGCTAAATATGATTTTACACAATAATGTCCTTGGAATAGTATGTTCAATAGGCATCAAGTGTGACTTGATTGTGAGATCCTATAATTGTCGAACGTTATTCCTAAATGTCCCTAGTCAAAGCATTATCATTAATTAGGACAACGATAATACGGTTAGACTAGTGTGGGTGTTGATTGATGACCAAGTCTCATAGGTCATGGATATGGAGATATCAAGTCACACCACATGTATACATTAAGAGTAATGTGTATTGGACTGACCCGCCATGAGATTGCTACATAGGTTGTTACGTGACTGTCATTAGCATATCTCAAAGTGACTATAGTGTAATGGTCCTTTGACTTGAGGTCACCATGGATTCCTACATGTAATGTCATATACTTTGATACTGTTAAATGCCACTGTAACAGGCTGGTTATAAAGACAGTTATTGGGTATACCACAGAGCATGGAGAGGAATGTGAGTGATCAAGATAGGATTTGTCCCTCCTACGAAACGGGAGGGATATCTCATGGCCACTTCGTGGTTAAGTCTAAAAGTGTATGCATACCCAAATGAGTCGATATAGCGTTATCGAACTCATTTGTTCTGATAGACTTACCCGGTAAACCAAGAAAGAGAGATATTGAGCCATATAAGGATGTCATCGACCATGCCTTGGGCTCAATAGAGATATAGAGGACAAATAGATTATATTACACGGTAACGTAAGTCACAAGGTTCGTCGAGAAATTGACTTTCCGATTACTTGAGTAACAGCGATGCATTGCTAGATGCCGCTCACTGTTTGTGATATTGAAATAGAGATTTCGATATTACTGTCAACGTAATTGGGAACCTACAGGGTCACACACTACGACTAAATTGACGAGATATTTTGAAATAAATAAAATCGTCTAATAGAGATTAGATGATTTAAGGTGCGACCGATTAATCGGATATTTAATGAAATTAAATTTATCGATTAATTAGACCCGATTTATTAGATTTAATGGTGTGCTTAGTGGTTATTTTCTATGGAACCACTTGGAGCCCATTATGTGAAGACACATGGACCAATTATTTTATAGCCACTTAACATAATTGTATGGCTTACATGTGGCTATCCACATGTCATGTGGAAACCCAAAATTGGGCAATCCCACATCGGTGGGAGAAACAAAATTCTCCTCACCAAAAGCTTATATATATGTAAATGTATATGACTGAGAAGAAAAAAAACAAGATACAATTGCATATATAAATATATATGTGTATGCATGTGTATAAGTATATATAATTTGAGTTGAATTGTTCAATTCAAATTAGGTTTATTAGTCTAAAAATTTCGGGTGTCGCATCGGTGTTTCTTTCGAGTGTTGGTCGCTAGCACCGCCGATATCGAAAACTCGTCGACAAAGTCGGTGTGGATACCAGTAGAAGTGTCACGCGTGGGACGCTCGGTCAACAATTTTAAATATTACAGGTACGCTTTTATTTACTCTTATTCTTCTAGTAGGTCTTGGAATTAGTTTCACGGGTAGGAAATTTTTGAATTTTTGTTCTTTTACGCTTCCGTAGATCATGTGAAACTAGCAATTGGTATAAGAGCCTAGCTAGTTAGAATTTGAGTAGATAATAGCATAAAATATAATTTTATGCTTGGTACTTGCGTGATTATGTTTGATATTTGTGGTGCATGACTGTTAGACATGGACTATGTTCTAGTTGTGCTAGTATAATAGTTATGCGTGTGGACTATTATGTAATGGTTACATAATAGTGTATGGTGAGATCGATTAAATGTTAACAAAATCCCTCAAAATATTAAGTCCATCTCCTTCCACCGTGTAATGCTCGTCAAGACCAAGATCAATGAGTGTGTAGACCTTGCCCTCGCATGATGCCCTCATCTATCCTAGTAAGACGTGGTGTTTACCAGTGGGTCGGACTTAACTGAGCAAGCTTAATAGGATTAGGAGTTCAGAGGTATGTAGTTGGGCATCGATTTACAAGATAGATTTGAATAAAGAGTTATTTACCCAACTAATCAAGAGTTGCATGTGATGCAATTGGAAAAGTGAGTTCCCTACCTAAATAGCCAGTTCTGGGTGAATCAGCCCTCGCTGACTCAGAACTTGGTGAGATATGGATCTTGAACTACTATGAGAATGATATTCTCTGAATCAATGTTGAGGATCATTGATTTGATATAAATAGTGGGAGCAATATTTAATAAAGTCCTCATTAAATATTGTTGTGTCATAATACTTATTTTGCATATTTCTGTGGTAGTTACCATGGCAGGGAGCACTTCTAGTACTTTCTGTTTGCAATCTGTCCTTGATAAGGATAAACTGTCAGGGAATAATTTCCTTGGTTGGTATCGAAATATGAGAATTGTTCTCACCCAAGAAAAAAAGCTATATGTCTTAGAGCAACCTCTTCTTGGGCCACCACCCGACGATGCCCCCCAAGCTGAGAAAGATGCTTATAGTAAGCATCATGATGATGCCGTAAACGTCGGATGTCTCATGTTAGTCACCATGGACTTGGAGCTTCAGAAGCAACACGAGAACATGAAGGCGTACGATATGATCGTGCATCTCAGGCAGCTCTATCAAGAGCAGGCCCGACATGAGAGATTCGAGATCTCTAAAGCACTTTTTCAGGCAAGGTTGACTGAGGGTAGCCCGGTGGGTCTTCATGTACACAAGATGATTGGGTACGTCGAGACTCTGGGAAGACTAGGATTTCCTCTAGGTCAAGAGTTGGCCACAGATTTAGTCCTACAGTCGCTGCCCAGCAGTTATAGTCAGTTCATTATGAGCTATAATATGAATGACTACAATAAACCATTGCCTGAACTGCTGTACGGACCCGAATGTGGACTCTCGTCGGGGCCCGCATTGCGTGCTTTTAGATCGCGCGGCTTGGGGGTGTCCACCTTCCCGTGGGGACGCGTGACGGACACGCGTGAGAGAAGGAGTCGCCACTTATCATTTTACGACCCGAAGGTCGAGGGCGGATAAGTTACCTGGGTCTAGGGGTATGGAACACCTAGTTTGTTGTTAAGGCATTGGTCTGTGCGGAACCGGAAAGTCCGTGTTCGGGGGTTCATGTTACGTGCGGGCCTATATCCCGCACGCCCTTTCGATACTCTGGTTTGCTAGGCTTGCATGTTTTATTATTTACCGCGTGAATTAAGCTGCACTCGGCTCGCACGTTTTGACACCGGAGATTCGATGAACCAAACGATGTCGGTTGAGAAGCCGAGAGAGAAGTAAACCCGTATGTCGGGGAGTTGGTTCACAATCTTGCGTTACAGTTCATCGAACCATGGAGGTTGGATCCCTGCGTGAACCAAAACCGCGAGTTCTTGGATTTACTTGTGTCTGGGCGAGCATTAGACCGATTTGATCAATTCGACTCTCGGACCGTTCGCTCACCGACTGGAATTCTTACAGAATAAATGTACCAAATAGAATCCTTACAATGCTCTCAAAACAATAAATACAAATTACAAAAGGGTCGAATTCCAGTCGTTTCGCGTTCGGTTATTATTCCACTCTAACTCACCGTGAGTTTAGGGAAAAGACCGAAGAACTGAAATTCAATGGACGCTCTCAATGAATAGGGCGTTGGATCCTGTGAGTGTTGATTAGGGTGTTGGACCCTGTGCTCGATGATTAGGGCGTTGAACCCTAATATTATTCGGCCTAGGGATCAGGCTTGACCCGCATGGCAAACAGGTGCGGAAAGATAACACGCAACATGTTAATAACAGACAAAGTGTTTGTTATTGTCGTGTTTACGTGAATTAACAGATTATTAACCCAGGGGTGTTTTTGCAAGCAAATGCCATATGCTAAACAATCAAACATGTGCCAACGTTTTAGCATTCGGCTTTGTTTTGAGAACTTGACAAAGAGAGTCAAATCTCAGGTGTGTGGATTGCTTTTACAGTTGTTCTGTATTGTGACACTGAATTACCACTGAATTAACCAAACTCGTGTTTTGACTCTAGATTTGGAATCTAGAATTCCTCCTAACCATTATCTAGTGTTTGGTTAGGTCGAGTGAAAGGTTAATCAGCATTTCGCATGTTTTCTGACAGAGATAACCGTTCTAGTTACCCGAGTCTATGTTAGGATAATAGAAACTCATCAGTTAGATAAGAAAAGGCTATGCAGATGAACCTGCACCTGAACAGGTAGCCCATTCTTATCCCGTACTGTAGTGTTTCTGTCATGCTAACCCTAAGGGTGTCGCTGAATTGTGAAAAGACGATTTTGCCCTTTATTTGAAAATTGTTTTCAGAAAAGGGGGAAACATCGCAGTGCGGGCCACCTCGGCCTGTAGCCGGTGTCAACCAAATCCCTGGATCGTCCAGGGTTGTGCAAGAACCCCGAAAAAGCCAAAGAACCGGTCGATCTGCCCGGAAGTGATCTAGAAAGATCTTCTGTATCCTGACCTGAGCTACCTGGAATCAGGTAAAAACTCAAGTTGAGACATAGAAGCCCTTTTCAGACGTCCATACTACATCGGACCGCGCGTTTCGGGTTTTGAAATTGATAAGTTTGAAAAGGGCACCAACGTCATTTGACAACTCGTCGACGCGAGTTATCAGTTAATGGCCAATTCGTGTAAACTTTATCAGTGTGAAGTGGGTTTAATCATGTGAGCGTCCCGATTAACCCGTTCGTGAAATTAATGCTTAAGGGTTGTGCCGAATGCATTAATTGTGGAAATGATTCGTTATTCGGCAACCAAGACAGGTCAAGAAAGACCGAGGATGATTCGGCCAATAATGGCCGGAACACCTTTTGATCCTAATAGGCCCAAAAGTGTCTCCGAATTACGAATCCATGCAAAGTTTGGTTTGGAAAGACATTTCATGTGAGATTGCGACAATAATGTAAATTGCAAATTACACGAAAGCCGAGAACGGACTCAAAACGGGAAGAGGAAGCCTCATGCAACCATTACGAGTCTAAGAGGCTCTCGGTTATTTCTCCTAGGAGATAGCCGAGAGGTCCCATGGCCCGAATGGGGTTCCACGAGGTTTCCCCGTCTCGTTTCGAATCATTTCTCGCATGCTTAAATGACAAACATGATAAATGACACGATTAAACGAAAGTCGGTATTGCCATGATTTGAATAACGCATTCGAACATGGAAACATGCACAAACAAGTTATTTAAGGAATCGATAAAACAATACCGACTTCATGCGCGTGAGAAAATACGATGAAACTCGGGAATCAAGCTTGGATCGGGTCAAGAAGATCGTTCCTTGCCCGAAAGGAGCAAGAGAGCATTCGGTCACCTCCCTTGGAGGGAAACCCGTGAGCTCTTTGCCTTTCCCGGGTCGGGATGTTCTTCTCGACTACGATCCAAGTGTTTCTCGACATGCTAGCATATAAATCAAGGATAAATATGCATGATATAACATGGAAAATGTATAAAGATTAAAACTTGAAAATAAAACATACATAAAACCCCTTATAACTCCATAAACGCAACGAGAATGTAAAAGTCCTAGCTTCTCTAAGTCGGGAATGGTCATACCTAATCCCGAGATGCGGGATGGGACCTTCAAGAGTCGGGTTGGACCGTTGATGGGTCGGGTTTGGGCTGTTTTCCGTTGAACAGACCCGAATGGCACATAACAGATCCGGCTGGAATGCTGGACAGACCCGACTGGCACAAGTCGGGTCGGACGTCGCCACGGAGGCTCCCGATGGAATTTTGAGGCAAGGTCGGCGGCCTTGGGTAGCCAAGGGACCCCTCTAGGTGACCGCGGTGGTCGTTTGTTCCCAGAGTTGTCGGGTCGACCCGTACAGTCCTGCAAAAATCACCCAAAACAGAGCACGTCTGGAATTTCGGACCCGACTGGCACAAGTCGGGTCGGACGTCACCACGGAGGCTCCCGATGGAATATTTGAGCAAGGCCAACGGCTCCCGACTGCTAACTCACCTCCGGAGGTGGCTGTGGTGGTCGTTTTCCAAAAACAGTCCTGGATCGACCCGATCTACAAGAAAACCGTACAAACAGTCAGAAATTTCGACCCGACTGGGCAGTCGGGCTGTTTCTTCTTCCTGGGCTTAAACCGACGGGTTTTTCTTGGATTTCTTGACTCCTTGACACCCTAGGGTTGTGCGGGGAGGTGTTTGATGGGTTTTGGTAGCTCAAACCGACTTGGAAAGGCTTGAAACCCGGTTTGACATTTTTTACCCGAGAAGGATCAAATCTGTCCAGATTTTGTTCAAGGCTGGTTCTATGGCTTAGAGGCTTCAAACTTAAAATCTAAGTTCAGAAATGGATAGAGGGGCTCAAAAACATGTGGGATATGAAGTTTGGTAAAGTTTGGATTCAAGCCGGGATGGATTCCGACTTAAGACTTTGCCCGATTTTGCTTGGTTTTGCTTGCTGGAAATGGCTGAAGCTTGCTGCGGTTTGCTATGGAGTTTGAGAGCTTTTGAAGAGTGAGAAATGCTAGAGAGAGAGTGCTTGAAGGTCTATCCTTAAGTTAATGACTTAGAAAGTATATATAGGCTATGCTTAAGTGCAATTAAGTGAAGAAAAGTGCAATTAAGGGGCATGGATTAGGAGATCCGAATTTGTTTAATGAAGGAAGAAGATATTCTTGCAAGTGGCATTGATGGAGAAGAGATAAAACATTAATGAGCATTGATGGGGAGTTGGAGTGCAAGAATGAAACACTTAGATATTTTAGGGGATAAGTGTGCAAGTTGTCTTCTTATCTTCATGGAGATGAAGAAGACAAAGGAGAGGACACCTAGGGCAAGGATGGGGCGGCTAGGCCTAATCCGTGGGTCCTACGGCCGAAGATGAGAAACCGGGAGAAAGCTCGGGTCTCGATTGGTCGTGCATTCGAAGTTCGTGGTTCAAATTGAACGCTGAATTGTCGACATGCGCGAGAAAACGGGTTTAATGAGCCCGAGATTGGCATTTTTCATGGAGAAATGCCCCGGAAGCGTACGAGGCTCGGAAGCCGATTTTGCTCATTGCAGGTGACCAGAGCGAAGTTGTCCACTTCGGACAGCATATCTTGTGTCTGCATCTCACGTTGGTCATTTTGACATAAATTGTCAGACAACGTGAACAATTATCCCTTAAGCCGGTAATGCTAACGTGGGGCCGGAGACGTCCTAGGAGGCCGAAACTGGATTTCTCAGGATGATTTCTGAGTTGCTTGGGCACTCCGGAGATTACTGTAATCTCTGTTTGTCGAGATCAAACCTCCAAGGACTTGAAAAGTGTATCTGAGACCTCTAAAGCACTGCTCGGGAGGTCTAGGTGAGTCGTGTGATTTATTCCGACGATTCCACATTGAGCCTTGAGAAGGCTAGCATTGTGTAACGTAAGCATTCGGCGTCAAGTTTCCCCAAAGAGGACCTCCGGATATGGATTTCCAGTGAAAATGGTCATTTCCGCTCCTCGGAGGTTACTCGGGAAACCGTGAAGGGTTTTGCCGTCTGTTTTGCCCAATTGTGAATGTCTGCTAGAGTTTTCTGGGCAATGCGGTATGAACTTCGTTTGCCGTAATTCCATCAGACCATTCTCCGGCTATGCTCTTCTGAAGAGGGGTATGCTTGTTTTGCCGTTCGGAAGTCATTTGAAGTGTCTGTGTGACTTCCAAGAGACAATCTGAAGCATTGTTCATGCTCTGTGTGTTGATGGGACATGGCCGCGTCTGATATTTGGAATTAACTTTTCTCCAGGAAACCGGCATTTTTGGACTTCCACTGAAAAGTTGTCTGTATACAGAAAGTTGTTCTGTATAGAGCAGATGATTTGCAAAATACCTTTGGGGACACTTTTCATCTATTTGGCATTGATGTGGATTTTTGGAGTCCAATATTTACTATCTTCCGACGACCGAGCGAACTATCGGAAAATAGTACCGTCCGTGTAGTACATTGAAAATGCCGGTTTTGGACATTGTTGAGCTCTCTGGTCGCTCTGTTGCCCTTTGGTGACCCGTAGAGTCCTTCTGTCATGTCCATGGGTCATTTGCTCAATTTTGCCAACTTGAGGATGAATAGTGATTTCTTGCTCTGCCGAGCCGTTTTCTGTGTTCTGCTCAAGTCGTGGCTTGGATCATTGCTAATATCGTTGTTTGGAATGGTGAGCCAAAATGGGGTGCTGACAACTGCTTAACATGTTGAGAACAACTGAGCATGATATCAACAAGGGGATGTCCGTTCTAATGGTCCAAGGGACCAAAAGAAAGGGCAAGGGCAAGAGTAAAGGCAAGAAGGCTAAAGGTGCATCCAAGTTTGACTTGGGTGCGTTGAAGCCTAAAGCCAAGGTGGCGAAGGATGATTATTGCTTCCATTGTGGCAACACTGGACATTAGAAGCGGAATTGCAAGGTATACTTAGAGGAGTTGAAGAAGAAGAAGGGAAGTGAGACTTCCACTTCAGGTATCCATGTTATAGAGATTAATGTATCTACTACTTCTACATCTTGGGTATTAGATACCGGGTGTGGTGCTCATATTTGTGGAAATATGCAGGACCTAAGGGACAGTAGACCGTTAGCAAAGGGCGAGGTGGACCTACGAGTTAGAAATGGAGCAAGAGTTGCTGCATTAACTGTAGGGACTTATCACCTAGTTTTGCCTACTGGGCTAGTATTAGATCTTAACAACTGTTATTATGTACCTGCTATTAGTAGAAACATAATATCTATTTCTTGTTTGGACAAGAAGGGATTTTGTTTCACTATCAAGAACAAGTGTTGTTCTATGTACATGAATGATGTATATTATGGCAGTGCACATTTAAGTAATGGTTTATATGTTCTTGATCTAGATACGCCCGTTTATAATGTGGAAACCAAACGGCTCAAATCTAATGATTCGAACCCGACTTACCTCTGGCATTGTCGTTTAGGTCACATTAGCGAGAGTCGCATCTCTAGACTCCATAAGGATGGATTACTGGACTCGTTTGATTTAGAATCGATCGAGACATGCGAACCTTGCTTAATGGGGAAAATGACTAAGGCCCCTTTTACCGGAAAGGGTGAGCGAGCTAGTGATCTTCTGGCTCTCATACATACCGATGTATGTGGACCAGTGAACAAGCTTGCTAGAGGTGGGTATCTCTACTTCATTACATTTACTGATGATTTCAGTAGATTTGGATATGTGTATTTGATGAAACACAAATCGGAATCCTTTGAAAAGTTCAAAGAATTTAAGAATGAAGTGGAGAATCAGTTGGATAAGAGCATTAAAGTTCTTCGATCAGATCGAGGAGGTGAATATTTGAGCTATGAGTTTGCTGACTATCTTAAACAGTGTGGGATTTTATCTCAACTGACTCCACCTGGAACACCACAGTGGAATGGTGTAGCTGAAAGGAGGAATCTAACTTTATTAGAGATGGTTCGATCTTTAATGAGTCATGCAAACTTACCTGACTCCTTCTGGGGATATGCTCTACAGACAGCTGCTCTCATATTAAACAATGCTCCGTCGAAATCAGTTGAAAGGACACCATATGAGATGTGGTATGGGAAGCGTCCCAAGATGTATTTTCTAAAGATATGGGGTTGCGAAGCTTATGTGAAGAGATTATCTTCGGATAAGCTTGGCCCTAAATCGGACAAATGTTACTTTGTGGGGTATCCTAAGGAAACTCGAGGATACTATTTCTATAATCCCATCGAGGGCAAAGTGTTTGTTGCTCGAACTGCGGTATTCCTTGAGAAAGAGTTTCTCTCCAAAGGAACTAGTGGGAGGAAATTAGAACTTGGGGAAGTTCTACCACAAAATGACATTGACCAATCGACGGGTGATGTTGCAGAACAAGTATCACAAGGTGTTGTGGCACAATCTTCTGCACAGGTGACTTAGGAGCCTCGTAGGTCTAGTAGGATACGTCATGAGCCCGAGAGATATGGATTTCTCGTGACTCAAAACAATGACGTATTGCTCATAGATAATGATGAGCCTACAACCTATGCGGAAGCCGTAATAGGCCCTGACTCTGAGAAATGGCTGGAGGCCATGAGATCTAAGATGGAGTCCATGTACACTAACCAAGTATGGACTTTGGTTGATCCACCTGAAGGGGCAAAACCCATTGGGTGTAAGTGGGTCTTCAAGAAGAAGACTGACATGGACGGTAATGTGATTACCTTTAAGGGCCGACTTGTGGCAAAAGGTTTCAGACAAGTTCATGGTGTTAACTATGACGAAACTTTTTCCCCGGTGGCTATGCTTAAATCCATCAGGATCTTGCTTGCAATTACAGCTTATTATGATTATGAGATCTGGCAAATGGATGTCAAAACTGTTTTCCTAAACGGGAAGCTCCTCGAGGATGTGTATATGACACAACCCGAGGGTTTTGTCGATCCACATAGTGCCGGAAAGGTTTGTAAGCTACAACTGTCTATTTATGGGCTGAAGCAAGCTTCTAGAAGCTGGAATCTTCGTTTTGATGATGCAATCAAAGAGGTTGGTTTCATTAAGAATGAAGATGAACCCTGTGTTTACAAGAAGGTTAGTGGGAGCATAATGATCTTCCTGGTGTTGTATGTAGACGACATACTTTTGATCGGGAATGACATTCCTTCCCTACAGTCTGTGAAGACTTGGTTGGGAAGGTGTTTCTCTGTGAAGGACTTAGGCGAAGCTACCTACGTGCTAGGTATTAGGATCTATAGAGATAGATCCAGGAGACTGCTTGGCCTAAGTCAGAGTGCATACATAGATAAAGTGCTTCGGCGTTTTAGCATGCAGGATTCTAAGAAAAGGTCGCTGCCTATGTTACATGGCATAATCCTTTCGAAGGCTCAGAGTCCTTCTACTCGAGAGGAGAGGGACCGCATGAATAGGATTCCATATGCGTCAGCTATTGGATCCATCATGTATGCTATGTTATGCACTCGATCAGATGTCTCGTATGCTTTGAGTATGACGAGTCGATACCAATCAGATCCAAGTGAGAGTCACTGGATTACAGTAAAGAACATCCTTAAGTACTTACGAAGGACTAAGGAGATGTTTTTGGTATATGGAGGCGAAGAAGAGCTCGTTGTAAGAGGTTACACCGATGCTAGCTTCCAGATCGATAAGGACGACAATAGATCTCAGTCAGGGTATGTGTTCTGCCTGAATGGAGGTGCTGTGAGTTGGAAGAGTTCCGAACAGGAGACAGTAGCCGATTCTACCACAGAGGCCGAGTATATTGCTGCCTCTAACGCTGCAAAAGAGGCCGTTTGGTCAAGAAGTTCGTGACAAAACTTGCTGTGATTCCTAGCATCGCAGACCCAGTGGATCTCTATTGTGACAACAATGGAGCCATTGCGCAGGCTAAGGAACCCAGGTCTCACCAGCGATCCAAACATATACTCAGGCGTTTCCATCTCATTCGCGAGATAATCGACAGAGGAGATGTGAAGATATGCAGAATACCAACAGATGAGAATCTCGCAGATCCACTTACGAAGCCTCTTGTGCAGCACAAGCACGAGGCTCACACTAGATCTATTGGCATTAGACAGATGCCAGATTGGCTCTAGTGTAAGTGGGAGATTGTTAGGAATTGGTGTATGCCCTATAGACAATCTATCATCAGTTCTATAATATGACATGTATTTCATTATATTACGAGGCATTTCTGTTATTATGTAGATTGCGCTAAATATGATTTTACACAATAATGTCCTTGGAATAGTATGTTCAATAGGCATCAAGTGTGACTTGATTGTGAGATCCTATAATTGCCGAACGTTATTCCTAAATGTCCCTAGTCAAAGTATTATCGTTAATTAGGACAACGATAATACGGTTAGACTAGTGTGGGTGTTGATTGATGACCAAGTCTCATAGGTCATGGATATGGAGATATCAAGTCACACCACATGTATACATTAAGAGTAATGTGTATTGGACTGACCCGCCATGAGATTGCTACATAGGTTGTTACGTGACTGTCATTAGCATATCTCAAAGTGACTATAGTGTAATGGTCCTTTGACTTGAGATCACCATGGATTCCTACATGTAATGTCATATACTTTGATACTGTTAAATGCCACTGTAACAAGCTGGTTATAAAGACAGTTATTGAGTATACCACGGAGCATGGAGAGGAATGTGAGTGATCAAGATAGGATTTGTCCCTCCTACGAAACGGGAGGGATATCTCACGGCCACTTGGTGGTTAAGTCTAAAAGTGTATGCATATCCAAATGAGTCGATATAGCGTTATCGAACTCATTTGTTCTGATAGACTTACCCGGTAAACCAAGAAAGAGAGATATTGAGCCATACAAGGATGTCATCGACCATGCCTTGGGCTCAATAGAGATATAGAGGACAAAGGGATTATATTACACGGTAACGTAAGTCACAAGGTTCGTCGAGAAATTGACTTTCCGATTACTTGAGTAACAGCGATGCATTGCTAGATGTCGCTCACTGTTTGTGATATTGAAATAGAGATTTCGATATTACTGTCAACGTAATTGGGAACCTACAGGGTCACACACTACGACTAAATTGACGAGATATTTTGAAATAAATAAAATCGTCTAATAGAGATTAGATGATTTAAGGTGCGACTGATTAATCGGATATTTAATGAGATTAAATTTATCGATTAATTAGACCCGATTTATTAGATTTAATGGTGTGCTAAGTGGTTATTTTCTATGGAACCACTTGGAGCCTATTATGTGAAGACACATTGACCAATTATTTTATAGCCACTTAACATAATTGTATGGCTTACATGTGGCTATCCACATGTCATGTGGAAACCCAAAATTGGGCAATCCCACATCGGTGGGAGAAACAAAATTCTCCCCACCAAAAGCTTATATATATGTAAATGTATATGACTGAGAAGAAAAAAAACAAGATACAATTGCATATATAAATATATATGTGTATGCATGTGTATAAGTATATATAATTTGAGTTGAATTGTTCAATTCAAATTAGGTCCATTAGTCTAAAAATTTCGGGTGTCGGATCGGTGTTTCTTTCGAGTGTTGGTCGCTAGCACCGCCGATATCGAAAACTCGTCGACAAAGTCGGTGTGGATACCAGAGAAGCATCACGCGTGGGACGCTCGGTCAACAATTTTAAATATTCCAGGTACGCTTTTATTTACTCTTATTCTTCTAGTAGGTCTTGAAATTAGTTTCACGGGTAGGAAATATTTGAATTTCTGTTCTTTTACGCTTCCATAGATCATGTGAAACTAGCAATACAAGCCATATTTTGTTTTGAAAGCCATTTTCCACTCATCACCCTCTTTTATCCTAATCTGATGGTATCCACTTTTCAAGTCTATTTTTGTAAATAAAGTGGAACCATATAATTCATCCAACATATCATCTAATCGAAGAATGAGATGTCGATACTTTACCGTGATTTTGTTTACAGCGCGGCAGTCAACACACATTCGCCAAGTACCATCTTTTTTTGGCACCAGCAATACTTGGACTGTACAAGGACTCATGCTCTCACACACATGCCCTCTAGCTAAAACTTTGTCCACTTGCCTTTGAAGTTCCTTTGTCTCCTCCGGATTACTTCGATAAGTTGGCCGGTTCGGAATCGCGACTCCTGGCACAAAGTCGATTTGATGCTCTATTCCCCTTATTAATGGCAAACGATTGGGTAACTTCGTGGGAAAGAAATCTCCAAACTCCTGCAAAAGAGAGGTAACATAACTTGGCAAAGAATAATTAAGGTCAAATAAATAAGTTTTATTGTAAACGAACAAGATCATTGGGCGATTAGCTTTGAATGCACTCTTGATCTCTTTTTCTTTTGCATAGAAACTCATTTTTTTTTCTCTTTTCTCTCAACTAACTCTTTTCTCTCATCTATAGCTGAGCTCTCTTTCTTTTCATTCTCCTGATTTTCTTTCTCTCTATTCTTACCAGTTTCCTCTCTCACTTGCTCACTCTCTTTTTTTCTTTGAATCTCAGCTTCTACCTCACTTTTCTCACAAATTGATCTCTTGATTTGGAGCTGATCCTCATACACCTGATAAGGTGTCAATGGAACGAGTGTCACCTTTCTACCATCCTTGACAAAATTGTATCGATTCTTATACCAATCATGTATTGCCCGTCTATCGAACTGCCATGGCCTCCCAAGCAACATATGACTAGCATGCATGGGCACTACATCACAAAGAACTTCATCCTTGTATCTCCCAATTGTAAAGGAAACCAGAACTTGCTTGTTTACCTTCACTTCTCCACTTTCATTCAACCATTGCAGCTTATATGGCCTAGGATGCTTCAATGTACGCAATCCCAACTTGTCAACAAGTAACTTACTAGCCACATTCACACAGTTACCCCGGTCAACGATCAAACTACATACCCGATCCTTCACGTGGCATCTAGTATGGAATATATTCTCCCTTTGCACATAAACTCTTTCTTCTTCCTTAATTTGTGCATTAAGAGCTCGCATGATTACTAAGGCATTCCCCTCAGCAGCATATTCATAATCACTAGAATCATCATGTGTTGGCATTGAATCACTTTCCTCTTCTTCAGTTTCAATTTCCTCACTATCTAGCATGGTCATTGCCCTTTTATTTGGACATTGAGAAGCAATATGCCTAGACCCCAAACACCGAAAACATTTGATATCCCTATTCTTTTGAGGTTAGGATGTAAAATTACCTCTCTCCTTGTTGTCCCCTTGGCTATTGCTCATGCTCCTTTCAACATTCAATTTGGGTTTCTCTACTGGTCTTGAGCTGACACCCCATTTCGACTTCCAATTTGATGAAGACCCCGAATTCGAACCACCCTCTTGCCTTGCTGGTCTCCCTCTCTTGAGTTGTCGTTCTACTTTCATGGCCATGCTAACCATCTCTTCTATCTCCACATAATGTCGCAACTCCACCACTTTAGCAATTTCTCGGTTCAAACCACATAAAAACCTAGCCATAGTTGCCTCCTCATCTTCTTCAATGTTTGCCCGAATCAAAGCTATCTCCACCTCCTTGTGGTAGTCTTCCACGCTCCTCGTCCCCTGCCTTAAACTCTGCAATTTTAAATGCAAGTCCTGATAGTAATACGAGGGAACAAATCGCTTCCGCATGACAGTCTTCATCTCTTCCCAGGTCTCAATATGCCTTTCATGGTTCCTTCTTCTTTCCTTAACCAATTTGTCCCACCAAACGATGGCATAATCAGTGAATTCCACCGCTGCAAGCTTCACTTTCTTCTCTTCCGAGTAATTATGGCAATCAAATACAAGCTCCACCTTCCTCTCCCATTCGATAAAAGCGTCAGGGTCATTCCTCGCTTGAAAAGGTGGTATCGTCATTTTACTACTCCCAATATTCCTATCTACTCCATCTCTAATTGCTTGATCTTGCCTACCATGTCTTCGCCCCTCATTCCTAACTCCTCTGACTCTCTTCACACTTTCCACGGATGCCATTTCATTATCTTCCTCACAATCTTCATCTTCTTCATCGTGAGGATTCAGTGGCTGGCGGATTAGTCTCCTTGTATTGAGAACTTGCACATGTTGCCTGGGTTGCTCCCTCTGCATTTGATCAATTTGTTGATCTTGCTGGTCCATTCTATCACTGATATCTCCAAAAACAACTTCAAATCTCTCGAATTGTTGATGCATGGCTTTCAAAGTAAAAGCAACATCTTGCTGGCCGGCATTACTTCCATCCTCGATTGTAAATTCATTGCCTTTTCCTGCGAAGCTCATGTTTGCACTACGAAAAGAAAATTGGTGTTAGGACCTCACAACCACTCGCTCAGGTGTTTGCCCTCAAATTATCGTCACTCAACACTCGTGTTTCGCTCAGTTCAATGGCTTTTTTTTCTCTGATACGCTCACTACTCTTGCTTCTTTCCACTCTAATTTCCTTCCCAAGTTCTTTAAAGAACTCAGCAGCTTACAATTCAAAGGCAACTAGCTCGTAATAATTCAAAACAACAATTAATATTTTGGCCCTAATTTGGACACAAACTAACAGGGAAATAAATGGTCAAAGGAAAGTTAGGAAATGAAAGATTTTAGGAAAGAAGAAAGGAATACATCAGAGTAATATATGGATGGAAAGATATGGAGGATGATATAGGGAAGGGAATATAGAAGATCAGGTATTAGGTAATTATGGGAGCAAAAACAACGTGGATCAACAACAAAGGTAAATAACAACTATCGAATGATCTGATGCAAAGAATTCGGATCAAATTGACATCGACGGCTTCTTTCTTTTCTTTCTATCTTTTTTTTAGGCTCTAATTTTTTTTGTTCGAATTTTTTTCTATCTTTTTTTTTAAAAGCTAGAACGTAACTTTTTTTTTTTGCTACTAACAATCCATAACGAACAAGCTAGATGGAATGAAATTCAACGAATTGAAATGTAAAGGATAGGATAAACCTGATTTGGAGCCTAATGCTCTGATACCAAAATGATGCGGACCTCACGAAGGATTGTGAAACACGACGACCAACTTGAATCGATTCCCAGATCGCCAAACACAAATTTAGATAAAGAGGATTATTGACTCGTTGTTTATAGAGAAATAAGAACCAATAATATCAAGACAAGGATTATTGACCTGTTCTGTGCACCCGAATTTAATCTCGTTGGGGCACGTATGCGCGCGCCTAAGCAACGCAGCTTGGGAATGTCCACCTTTTTGGGGACGCGCGACGGATGCGCGTGAGAAGGAGTCGCCAGTTACTGTTTACGACTCGTAGGTCGAGGGCCGTTGAGTCGCCTGGGTCTAGGGGTACGAGGTACACCTAAATGCTAAGGCAATGGTCATACGAAAATGGAAATTCCGAATTCGGGAGTTCTATTACGTGCGGGCCTATCCCGCACTTCCTTTCGGTACTCTAGTTTGCTAGGCTTGCCGTTTTGTTTATTACCACGTGATTTAGGGTTGCACTTGACTCGCCCGTTTTGACACCGTAAAGTCGATGAATTGATCAAGTTGGGCCAAGAACCCGAAAGATGAGTAGGCTTGTGCGTCGAGGAATCGGTTCACTATCCTAACATTTACAGTTCGTCAAACCACGGCGGTCGACTCCCTGCGTGAACCGAAACCGCGAGTATTCGGGCTTACTTGTCTCTAGGTATTAATAGACCAACTTAACCGATTCGACACTTAGACCTCTCGCTTGCCGATCGGGAATCCTTACAAATGAATGAATAGATGTACAAATAAGATCCTCGCAATGTACACTCGAATAATTACAAAGTACAACTGAATAAAGTAAATGGATCCTGATCGATTTGCATTGGGCCAATATTCCGCTCCGGCTCACCGTGTGTTTTCAATGACCGATAAATAAATTAAGGCAACGCGGGCACAAAGAGCCGGGGGTCGGGTCCGATCGAACCAACGGTCGGCAGGAGAACCGAATAATTCCCACTGTCATCGTTGGACCGATCAAGCTCCCGGGTGATATCTAAACACGTTTCACACATCCAATCCAAATCGCCTTCCACATAAGCCATACTTGGAGTGTGATGGTGACTTGAGGCTAGATCCCATTCCGCACTCGGGTTGCACGCGCTCAGTGAGTTAGGAGGCGTTGGACCTCGTGTTCGGTGATTTGGGGCATTGGACCCCGTGTATTACGTAACCTATGGGTTCGGACCCGGGCTGTGACAAATCAACAAAAGCAAATAGAAAATAGAAGAAAACTGATAAAACTGATGAAAAACAGACAAAAACAGACAAATACAGACAACTACAGACGAGTTCTGTATTAGGCCGAATGTACGTGATTTAATCAGTTATTAACCGGGGTTGATTAGCCAATAATGTATCTAACCTAGGCAAACAAAGAGGTGGGCTGGAATATGGTTATAGGCCAATTATATGTGTGAATTTGTTTTAGAACTCTATTCAGTGAGGTGTCACTGCGGTTTCACCGAATTTGCCAAACTCGTATTTTGACTCTAGATTGGAATCTAGCATTCTGCCCATCCATTATCTAATGTCAGATGCATGATTAATCCAATTTTTCGTGTTTTGCAACAGAAATGAAGATGCCCGCCACCGAATCTACAATAGGAAGATAGAAACACCGAAAGTGGACGGAATGGGCCGTACGAATGAAACTTGCGCCTGAACGGGCTGCCCCTTTTCGTCCATAGATCGAGGTGTTTTCGACTCCCTAATGCCTAGGATATCGGTGAATCACGGAATGACGATTATGCCCTTGAGTTGTAGAACGTGTGTAGTTCACATATAAATTAAAGATCGTGTGACACGAAGAGGTCTAAAGAGGACTCGCGCATGTCGACTTGAACCGCCTCAAATTGGGCCCGGACTCGAGTCATAGTACGCGAGTACTCACTAGACATTGATTCTATTCGCGTCACGCGTCTCGGTGCTTTGAAATTGTAGGCTTTTAAAGAAAAGGGCATTTTCGCCATTCCATGAACCATCGATGCGTTTACGAATTGACAATCAATTTATCCAATTATTTAGTCCAAGTGATTTAATTAACCGAATGATACGTCCCGTTTCTCCCATTTGTGAAATTATTCGGTAGTAGTGATTTTATATTGTAGGTATTAAGGGTTTAACGGATGATCGTCCGAAACTAACTTATCTATCATGGAGCTAATACATGGCTAGCGATAAAGTACGAATATAATTACACTCAATTCCAAGAAATGATTCCGATGCGACGAAGGAGACCATCCTAGACCCGGGAGGGGTCAAGGAGCACTCGGCCATCTTCCAAAGGACTAGACTGAGAGGTCTCCTTGACCCGCCTTGGATCGTGGGTGGTCTCTTACGTCGATTCGAGCCATTTCTTGCATGCATAACACGTCAAGCACGTCAATAACATTCATTTTACGAAGCCGATACCGCGATGATCTTGATTGTGAAAACAAACACATAATACAAACACAAACGTCGTATTTAAAGAAAACAATAAAGCGGCATCGGCTCATTCAATAACAAATTGGAAGTAAATCACGAGAAATATCCGACATCACGGAACGAGAGATCCGTGGCCTTGGGCGAACCAAGGGATCCCTCAGTTTCCCTCCATGGAAGATGGCCGTGAGCTTCCCTTGGTGCAACCGATCCACGGGACCTCTCCCCCTAGATCTCGAACATTTCTCATCATGCCGACACATCATGAACATGAATAAACATTACGAACGTGGAAACGACTAAATCCGGAGGAATGAGATTGTCATGGACCCGAGAGGACCAAGGAGGCTCACGGTTCACCACGCGTGGTTCGGTCGAGAGGCTCCATGGTCCTCTTGAGTCCATGCCGTCCTCATTCCCCTAGATTTGAGCCATTTCTCGTTATACATGCATATTATACGGCAATAGGAGTCTAAAATACGGGAATTATGCATTATAATAACATGCAACATGGTGAACGACGTAAGCTTGCATGGGAATAGGTAAAAATGTAAATTTGCATGCATTTCGACTCGTTAAACGCCTTAACACCCCATATCAAACAAATATCAAAGAACCTAGCTTCTCTAAGTCGCAGAGGAGTCTTACCTAGCCTCGAAACACGAGGAAAGAGTAGGAGAAGTGGCAAAGGGAGTCGGTAGACTCGGTTGGAATGAACAGACCCAAATCGGCGCAGTCGGGTCGACTGGCAGACCCGACTGGCAGTCTGGCTTATCGGGGCTGTACCGGTTGATCGAGGTGGCCTTTTCGAGCAAGGCTAGTTGCGTTGGACTCCCAAGAGACTAAGGATCACGACTGTGGTGGTTTCGGAAGGAGAGCACATGTAGAATTTCTGGAAATAAAAAACAAAGTTGGGTTAGCTAGCAGAAAATAGAACCGACTGGGCGAAACTAACCCGACTGGGCAGGTCGGAAAGAAATGGCTGTCCGGGAGGCTCACGATGGTATTTTGCTGCAAGGTCGACGGCATTGGATTCCTAACTGACTAAGGATCATGCCTGCGGTAGTTTTGGGAGGAGAGCACATGTAGATCTTCTGGAAATAAAAAACAAAGTCGGGTTAACTAGCAGAAAACAGAATCGACTGGGCGGAACTGACCCGACTGGGCAGGTAGGAAAGAAATGGCTGTCCCGGAGGCTCCCGATGGTATTTTGCTACAAGGTCGGCGGTATTGGACTCCTAACTGACTAAGGATCATGCCTGCGGTGGTTTCGGGAGGAGAGCACATGTAGATTTTCCGAAAATCAAAAACAAAGTCGGGTCAGCTAGCAGAGAACAGAACCGACTGGGCAGAACTGACCCGACAGGACAGGTCGAAAAGAAATGGCTGTCCCGGAGGCTCCCGATGGTATTTTGCTGCAAGGTCGGCGGCATTGGACTCCTAACTGACTAAGGATCATGTCTGCGGTGGTTTCGGGAGGAGAGCACATGTAGATTTTTTGAAAATAAAAAATAAAGTCGGGTCAGCTAGCAGAGAACAGAACCGACTGGGCAAAACTGACCGACAGGGCAGGTCAGAAAGAAATGGTTGTCCCGGAGGCTCCCGATGGTATTTTGCTGCAAGGTCGGCGGCATTGGACTCCTAACTGCCCGAGGATCATGCCTACGGTGGTTTCGTGAGGATTGGACATGTAGATATTTTTGAAAGATGCAAAGAATACCGGTAAAAACTGGAAAAAAAATTCGAGAAGGGAGAAAGGAGAGAAACGGCGGTGGTGCATGGTTGAACGGCTCTCGGCACGTGACCACCTTGTCACGGGGGAGAGTGAGGGTCATGAGGAACCCTTAGGAAGTGATGGCACGACTCGCCATTGTCAGCACCCCATTTTGGCTCACCATTCCAAACAACGATATTAGCAATGATCCAAGCCACGACTTGAGCAGAATACAGAAAACGGCTCGGCAGAGCAAGAAATCACTATTCATCCTCAAGTCGGCAAAATTGAGCAAATGACCCGCGGACATGACAGATGGACTCTAGGGGTCACCAAAGGGCAACAGAGCGACCAGAGAATTCAACAATGTCCAAAACCGGCATTTTCAGTATATCACATGGACGGTACTATTTTCCAGTAGTTCGCTTGGTCGTCGGAAGATAGCCAATATTGGACTCCAAAAATCCACTTCAATGCCAAATAGATGAAAAGTGTCCCCAAAGGCATTTTGCAAATCATCTGCTCTATACAGAACAACTTTCTGTATACAGATAACTTTTCAGTGGAAGTCCAAAAATGCCGGTTTCCTGGAGAAAAGTTAATTCCAAATATCAGACGCGGCCATGCCCCATCAGCACACAGAGTATGAACAATGCTTCAGATTGTCTCTTGGAAGTCACACAGATACTTCAAATGACTTCCGAACGGCAAAACAAGCATACCCCTCTTCAGAAAAGCATAGCCGGAGAATGGTCTGATGGAATTACGGCAAATGAAGTTCATACCGCATTGCCCAGAAAACTCTAGCAGACATTCACAATGGGGCAAAACAGACGGCAAAACCCTTCACGGTTTCCCGAGTAACCTCCGAGGAGCGGAAATGACCATTTTCAGCGGAAATCCATATCCGGAGGTCCTCTTTGGGGAAACTTGACGCCGAATACTTACGTTACACAATGCTAGCCTTCTCAAGGCTCAATGTGGAATCGTCGGAATAAATCACACAACTCATCTAGATCTCTCGTACAAGTGCTTTAGAGGTCTCAGATACACTCTTCAAGTCCTTGGAGGTCTGACCTTGACAAACAGAGGTTACAGTAATTTCTGGAGTGCCTAAGCAACTCAGAAGTCATCCTGAGAAACCCAAGTTCGGCCTCCTAGGACGTCTCCGGTCCCACGTTAGCATTACCGGCTTAAGGGATGATTGTTCACGTGGTCTGACAACTTATGTCAAAATGACCAATGTGAGATGCAGATACGAGATATGCTGTCAGAAGCGGACAACTTCGCCCTGATCACTTGCAATGGGCAAAATCGGCTTCCGAGCCTCACACACATTCGGGACATTTCTCAATGGAAAATGTCAATCTCGGGCTCATTAACTCCGTTTTCACGCGTATACCGACAATTCGACGTTCAATTTGAACCACGAACTTCGAATACGCGACCAATCGAGACCCGAGTCTTTTCCCGGTTTCTCCTCACTAGCCGTGGGACCCACGGGCTGCCCAAGGGCAACCGCCCTTTGCCCCAAAGCTTTCGGCTTTTTCCCCTTTCTCTCTTGCCCTCACCTAGCCCAAAATATCTTTGGTCTTTCTAGTCAACACTCAAACCATTAACTACACCTCCATTAATGCTTCTTGGCTCTTCCTCATCAAGATACATGGAGGACATTCATCCTCATCTCCATTAGGGCAACCGACTTTTGCTAATGAGGCCCTTAATGGTGCTTTGTTTTGCTTAATTGCTCATTAGCTTCACATATAATTGCCTACTTGTCATTAAGCTAATCACTCATGAAAGACACATGATCTTGCTAGTTTCTCCCTCTAGAAAATGCTCTCAACTTCTTAGGAACCAGCAGCAAGCAAAGAACTTCATGAAAACCGAAAACCAAGCCAAATATCTTTGGAGTTTAGGTCGGGATCCATAGCGAGCACTATTCCGACTTATATCCAAAATTCTTCAAACTTCATAGACGACATGTTTCGGACCCAAGGATTCCATTTCTGAACCCAGTTTTTTAGTTTGGAGTCATTTACTCATCGTTTTGGTCGTTTCGGGTGAAGTTGGAGCTCTCGGGTGAACAGTGACGCGTCACCAGCGTCACCAGCGTCCGTCACCGAGCGCCACCCGCGTCCGTCGCCGAGCACCCCAGCGTCCGTCACCGAGCGTCACCAGCGCCTGTCACCGAGCATCCTAGCGTCTGTCATCGAGCGCGCCCGTGCCCGTCACCAGCGCCCGTCATCAGTGCCTGTCACCGAGCACCCCAGCGTCCGTCATCCAGCACGCCCGTGCCCGTCGCCTAGCACGCCCGCGCCCGTCACCAGCACCACAAGCGCCCGTCATCCAGCACGCCCGTGCCCGTCACCAGCGCCACCCGCGCCCGTCACCAGCGCCACTAGCGCTCGTCACCCAGCGCGTCCGTGCCCGTCATCCAGCACGCCCGTGCCCGTCACCAGCGCCACCTGCGCCCGTCACCAGCGCCACCCGCGCTCGTCACCCAGCCCGCCCGTGCCCGTTACCAGCACGCCCGTGCCCGTCACCAGCGCCACCTGCGCCCGTCACCAGCGCCACCCGCGCTCGTCACCCAGCCCGCCCGTGCCCGTTACCAGCACGCCCGTGCCCGTCACCAGCGCCACCAGCGCTCGTCACCAGCACCACAAGCGCTCGTCACCCAGCGCGTCCGTGCCCGTCACCAGCACGCCCGCGCCCGTCATCCAGCACGCCCGCGCCCGTCATCCAGCACCAGCGCCACCCGCACCCGTCACCAGCGCCACCAGCGCTCGTCACCCAGCACGTTCGTGCCCGTCACCAGCACGCCCGTACCCGTCTCCAGCGCCACCAGCGCTCGTCACCAGCACCACCCGTGCCCGTCGTCTAGCACGCCCGTGCCCGTCACCAGCACCACAAGCGCCCGTCATCCAGCGCGCCCGTGCCCATCATCCGCCAGCACACCCGTGCCCATTGCCCGTGCCCATCACCGAGCGCCACCAGAGCCCGTCATCGAGCACGCCCGTGCCCACCAGCGCCCCTCATCGTGCCCGACGCTCGTCACCATGCTTGACCGCGCCCGTGCACGTCCACCCTTGCACCCGAATATCCTTTTAAGGATTCCACCGAGTCACCCGACTCTCAAACACTTCCCCGACTCTTTCCTCGTATTCCGAGGCTAGGTAAAACATTTTCGACTTAGAGGAGTTAGGGCTTTTTATATTTTTGCATGGCTATGGAGTATTATGGTGTTTCATGCATGTTTCAATTGCAAGATTTAATTTTTATGCAATTTTATGTTATATTATGCATGTGCACTATCTTATGACTTGCTACCATGTCGGAAAAGGGCTTGGATCATCGTAAAGAAGACTATCCCGACCCGACTATGGCAAATTAATTCTCGGCCAACTCTCTAAATGAGAGGGTTGAGACTTAAATTGCTCTTTTCGGGTTAAGATCGGTCTCCTTAGCCTATTCAAGTTAGTTTCCGAGTTTGTTTTATCATTTTTGCATGCGAAACGACTGGAATTCGACCCATTTGTAATTTGTATTTATTGTTTTGAGAGCATTGTAAGGATTCTATTTGGTGGATTTATTCTGTAAGAATTCCAGTCGGTGAGCGAACGGTCCGAGAGTCGAATTAATCGAATCGGTTTAATTCTTGCCCAGACACAAGTAAATCCAAGATTTCGCGGTTCTGGTTCACGCAGGGATTCAACCTCCATGGTTCGATGAACTGTAACGCAAGATTGTGAACCAATTCCCTGACATATAGGTTTACTTCTCTCCCGGCTTCCCAACCGACATCGTTTGGTTCATCGAATCTCCGGTGTCAAAACGTGCGAGCCGAGTGCAGCTTAATTCACGCGGTAAATAATAAAACATGCAAGCCTAGCAAACCAGAGTACCGAAAGGGCGTGCGAGATATAGGCCCGCACGTAACATGAACCCCCGAACACGGACTTTCCGGTTCCGCACAGATCAATGCCTTAACAACAAACTAGGTGTTCCATACCCCTAGACCCGGGTAACTTATCCGCCCTCGACCTTCGGGTCGTAAAATGATAAGTGGCGACTCCTTCTCTCACGCGTGTCCGACACGCGTCCCCACGGGAAGGTGGACGTTCCGACCAAGCCGCGCGATCCAAAAGCGCGCAACGCCGGCCCCGACGAGAGTCCACATTCGGGTCCGTACAGCTTGGCGACTCCACTGGGGACATACTTAGTGGGTTCAGGCTCGATTCGTTTGCTTGCTTGCATGTTCATTTACCGCTTCCTGCAATTTTCCGCTTATCTACTTTATGCACCTTTACTTTCTGCACTTGCATTGCATCATTCTAGTGGATTTAGGTACCTCGCCTGAAATCCCACGGGCGCCGATTTAGGAAGCTAGGTTAGTCAGAGGTTCCAAGTAAGGGAACGGATCGAGTCGGCTCCGCCACCGAACCGGCCCCCAAAGATCCTCGCTCGATTTCAAGGAATTGACGCCCTTGAATCGAGAGCCCCCATCCCTAGTTAGTGGTTTTCCCAGTAGAACACTGAAACCATGCATAAACAGGGACCGTCATGCTGGACCAAAAATAACCTTCACGCCGCCAACCGACCCAAAAGTTGAGTCTTTGAGTCGGCTCGTAGTTTTTCTTTTAGGCGAGCCTTTGTTGTTTTCACTAAAGGAGTGTTGTATAATGTAAAGAACTTGTGCTATAATTTATTTTCTGCACCTGCATGCATATTTTCAAAACAAACTAGGACATTGCATCAGTTTGTTTATAAACATTAAACCAATATCTTATCCATTTAGGTAAGAATGGATCGCCCGCGTCCCTGTCCTAGGCTGGATGTCATCATCACACCGTCTGCGGACATTACTCGCCTTTGGAACATATTCCGCCCAATAGATCGTGCATTCCTCCGGCTCTTCATAGGAGACCTACCATTACTCGCCGATTCTCCCGTTGATTGGACCCTACTCAGAACTGCTATTAGTTTTTGGGACACTCAGCGAGCCGTTTTCAGCTTTCATGGGACAGAGTTAGCCCCTACAGTAGAAGAATATGCGACACTTCTTCAGCTGTCTACACCGATTCATGACATCGTGGTGCCTAACTAGTTTGCCACGATACAGAACAGACTAGCCATCCTTTTAGGTCTCCGCAACGAAGAAGTTCATTGCGAGTTGCAGTATGGAGGGGAGCATAGCATTAGGACCACATGGCTCATAGATTTCATACAAACCCGTGCTCTGAATGCCACGGGAGAGTCTTATCAGCGGGACGCTTGTCACGGGTTTCTTTTACTCATCTTCGGGACTATGCTATTCCCGTACTCGTCGAACCTCACAGACGGGGCACTTGCTCAGGTCATCCTCCAAGTGGTAGGAGGCCATAGTTATGTGGAAGCCGTTTTAGCTGAGACCATTCGGTCTCTTGACTATGTACGAGAGAATCGACGGGGCAGGATGAGAGGATCTCCACATCTGCTTCAGATCTGGCTTCTAGCACACATTAGACCGTTCGGCTTATTCCATCCTTTTTCATGTATCACCGACGAGCGATCACTCATCGCTCGTTTACTTCATGTGTTTCGACCCTCCGACCGTAACTACACCGACTGGATGCGGTTTATGGAAGAACTCACCCCAGCACAGTTTTTATGGACTACACGTTGGAATCCTGGCGGTCCCATGATCATGGGATGTCCTTCAATTATAGGACTTCCCTTAATCAGTCATTTAGGGAGCATACTTATCTTTCCATCCCGAGTCATCAGACAACTCGGTGGGCTACAAGATATTCCTATAGAAGCAGATCGCACTTCACACCGCTTCAGGTGGGCAAACACCACAATTTCACTCCCGGATAGGATTCTACGGGTTAGAGAGGTCCGACGCTTATGGAGCACGCGAATCGTCCAGGAACTGTACTTCCCAGAGCATCCCACTGACGAGGAGCGAGCTTTCGCAGCTACAGTAGCGTATGTGATGCAGTTCCATCCATATGGATTAGCACCTGTTCGTCGGCTACGCATGCCACAGATGCCGCCGACATCGCACGCAGACATTTCAGATGCAGAGAGCTCAGTCCAAGGAGTCGTGCGCACAGAGCTGCAGGTTATTAGGGCAGAACGAGATCGTCTTCGCTGTGAGCTAGTGGATATTCGTGCAGAACTCACTGATCACAGAGAGCTTCAGAGCGAGTTGGTTCAAACTCGTGCACGCGTAGTCGGCCAAGACAGGGAGATAGCGCGTTTGAACGCTACGCTGGATCGAGCGCAGGCAAGAGCGCGCAGGATCTCCCACCCTTGAGCTCAGTTGCTGAGCGTTTTTGCCTGTACAGAACCCGCGTAGCGCTCACTCAGCTACGGGTCGTAACTATTGGCGGTTTAATGTTTATGTTTCCTTTTGAACAGACTGCCTTTGTAAATTATGAAACGTGAATCAAGCTGATGTAATGGCATTAGTGTTTTTTAAACTCATACATCTCACGCATTTATATATTGTCATTTACATCTCGAAGATGGTTAACACACAACAATTGCACTTATACACTTACACATATATAGGTACTAACAACTGGCGTCGCATCGATACCCTACTCGGGCACGCGGAAGAATGGCCGAAGAGCAACAACCTGTTATCTCGGAGCAAGACGCGCCACCGATGCCTGCACAGTCCATTCCGGAAGACACACGCGTGATATCATCCCCAGCATCTACAGCGTATTCCGGTGCTATTCCAACGCATTTCCCTTCTCCTGCACAGGCGTCATCCAATGTTGTCGACCCCGTGCGTTTTGCTGCACTTGAAGGGATCGTTAATTAGTTGGCTGCCAACATGAACACCAATATGACAGAGCTCATGGCTATGCTTCGGGATCAAAACCGAGCTTCCTCGAGCCACACTCCGCCTCCTGAACGCAGGACAACTATTCATCGGAATCCGATCGACCCTCCTATTTATGTGACTGATAGCGAAGATATGTCTTTTCCAGCAATGACATATGTGCCGACAATCAGCCCAGTCAATGATCCTATGCCACCACCACCGGCTCCTACATCAGTGCCATTTCCACCCGCGGCATTCCTATCAACAGATCCCGCAATGATCACTTTGCCGTCGCTCACCATACCTACTCAATCTCCAATTTACACCGTTCCACCACCGACGGTTCCTCCAGTCGCGATCACACAAATCCCTGCTCCCACTACGGAACCTTTTTCCTTCCAAGCTCCACAAACCCAAATGAGCTTCTCCTACCAAACTCCACCGCCTCTAAATATTCTTCCCACTGAGCCAGGCACGCCTACTCATGCCGCACCTGCAGTTCTACCGACGAACCTTCCTCCTGAAAATGAACAGGAGAAAAGAATGAAGAGAATGGAGGAAACCATTCGAACCCTCCAAGCAGGCACGTCCCGTCCTGACTTCGGTGACAGTGACTGGAATCTCTTTCCGGGCATGTTGTTACCCCCTAAGATCAAAATTCTAGATTTTAAGAGGTACGATGGGACCAAAGACCCTCGGCATCATCTCCGTCACTACCATAGCAAAATGCTTCCGTATTGGGATTACGAGGAATTTGTCATCCAGACTTTCCAAGACAGTCTTACGGGATCGGCGCTAGATTGGTTTATGACCCTGAAAGCCGGCGACATCCCTACATGGACAGATCTTTCTCAGAAATTCCTCGACCAGTATCGATTCTGTGCAGAGACACCTCCTACTCTTCTTGATCTTAGCATGGCAGAGATGAAAGAAAGTCAAACTTTCGAAGCATACGCAACGGAATGGAGGGGAAAAGCGGCAAAGCACATACCTCCAATCACTGAGCGTCAGCAAGTTCAACTGTTTCATTCTACGCTCAGAGGCGCATATTACTCACATCTCCTGGCTCATACTTCCTCTTTCTCAGACCTGATTGAGGCAGGAAAGAAGTTGGATATGGGAGTTAAGCTAGGAAGAATTGAAGATCCGGCAAGGAAGAAAGACAGAGAGACACCGAAGAAACAAACTACCGGAACATCCAGAAGAGGCAAAGACGCGACTATTGGCATCGTCAATTCTGGACATCAAGCTCCACACCCAATGTCGGTGGACTACACCCCTGCATTACCGACTTCTCAGCCATATGCGCATCCCGTGCAGTATGTGCAACCTCATCAAACGCCGCAAACTTATTTCTCAACCCCGCCCACTGTTATCCAGTCGCAACCTCCGCAACCGTACCCTCCTGTTCAAGTTCAACAAGCTAGACCCCCGGCTTCGAGACCTCCTCAGCCAGCTCAACGTGTCCCAGCTCCTAGAACTCAACAAGACAGTGCTGCTCAACCGCGTTCACGCAAGCAATACACCAATTTACCGGCTCCTCCTTCTCACATATTCAGACAGCTCCTTGCAGGCGACAAGATCAAAACAGAAGCACCAAATCCCTGTTTCGATCCGTCCATGCATAACCAGAATCTTCGATGCGAATTTCATCAGGGTGCTCCTGGTCATACCCTGGACACTTGTTGGAGACTCCGGGATAAAATTCAGGAGATGATTGATGCAAGACAAATCTCCTTTAATGAGGTGAAACCGCCGAATGTCCGTGCAAATCCTCTTCCTGATCATGGATCAGGTTCAGGACCTTCTGTGAACATGATTAGCATTGCTGCTATTGAGGAGGAAGAAGACACGCAAAAGGCCTCAACTCCATTTTCCATTAATTATGCTCTAGTGGAAGTCGCATTCGCTCCTGTCCCGTTCGTTATAGAAGTTCCTGCAAAGGAGCCTTATCACGATAGTCGAGTTCCCTAGACATATGAGAGCGAGGTTGCCAGTGCAGAACTGGAGATGAGCGCGATGGGAATCACACGTTCGGGACGGGTTTATCAGGGTCCAGAGCCTGTTGACAAAGGAAAGGCTCCCGCTACTGAGTTCTCAATCGCTCCAAAAGCCGTGTCATTCTCTACAAAGAAGGTCATCGATCAAGAAGCCGAAGATTTCATGAAGGTGATCAAAGCAAGCGAATACAAAGTGGTCGAGCAAATGAGCAAGTCACCAGCTCATATATCGTTGCTCGCATTGCTTTTGAACTCCGAACCTCATCGGAACGCTTTGCTGAAAGTTCTCACTGCGGCACAAGTCCCGAAAGATACTGCACCGAATAGAATCGAGGAGACGGTGAACTCTATTTTCTCGAATCAGATTTCCTTTTCGGAAGACGAAATTCCCACGGAAGGACAAGGACACTTGCGGGCATTGCACATAGTTTGCAAGTGCAACAACCACGTCGTTGGTCGAGTCATGATCGACAACAGCTCTGCTCTTAACGTTTGCCCCGTCTCCACGTTGAAACAGATGAACGTGGACATGAGTCGCATTCGTGCAAGCAAGACCACCGTTCGAGCCTTTGACGGCTCTAAGAGAGTGGTGAACGGCGAAATTGATCTCTTAATTGATGTGGGTCCTTGCTCATTCTCTATTACCTTCCAGATCCTGGAAATACCCAATGCTTTTAGTCTCCTACTTGGAAGGCCATGGATTTACGCCGCCGGCGCCGTTCCTTCATCATTGCACCAGAAGTTGAAATTCTTTGCTGAAGGCAAACTCATCACTGTCAACGGCGAGGAAGATTACGCGGTCTATAAGGAAACAACTATCCCTTATATCAGCATTGGAGAAGATCAGAATCTTCCCTTCCATTCTTTCGACATGATCTCCGTAATTCGAGACTACGGAGAGGTCAGTCCATCACGAACTGATCGCATGATTGGAAAGGTTCTCTTGAAGAACAATTATGTCTCTGGAACTGGACTCGGGGCACGTGCACAGGGAATCCTTCGACCGATTGAAATGGAGGAATACCGCAATAGGAGGGGACTCGGCTTTCGCCCCTCCTGCCATGAGATCATGCAAGCTCGTCGTGGAAAACATCTACACCGCCTTGCTGCATATTATGGGAAGCTCTATAGGGGCATGCCGTTTCCACCACTCTCACAGTTTTCTGCAGCACCACCGCAAATCATGGGAGGCACCTCAGAGAACTCGATCACGAAAACAGATGACTTCTCTTCGGATGCAGTTGAAGCGTTTTTGGCTTTGCCAGCCATATATGCCGTCACTGAGGAGACATCTTCTAAGGTTCATATCCGCCCTGTACAGGAGGATGAGGAGCTTACCAACTGGACTTCAATTCCGCTCTACTCGGCCATAGTTGCCGATGTGTAAGACGGTCTTTATACATAATGCTACCTGCATGTCGGCAATGCCATAAGCCACATGACAGAAGAGGGGTTTTTGTTATGGCTTGTTAATAGAATCCTTGCATGTTTTTTTGATTTCCTATGCCTAAATTCTCTCTTGCACTCGCTTCTAACACCTTTAATTTCTAAAACAATTCACTTTCATGTCCAGGCTCCAATCGAATCCAAATCACGGATATAACGATTCGGATTCACTCGAAACACATCTCGGAAAGTCCCTACCCATATACTTCGGGGAAGGACTTGACGAGGACGGTCGCGTGCCCGAGATAGAAGAGAGTTTGCATCGTCTCGAAAACCACCAACTCACTTCCGTCGAGCCAACCGAAGACATCAACATAGGCAATGCAGAAGAACCACGCACCCTTAGAATCGGAACGGGACTCGACCCTGCACAGAGGACCCGAATGATCGACTTCTTGACAGAGTATCAGGAGGTCTTTGCTTGGTCCTACGTCGATATGCCAGGCCTAGACCCCTCAATCGTGAGGCATTTCCTCCCACTTGATACTGAAAGATTCCCACCCAAACGCCAACACTTGCGACGTCAACGAGCTGACCTTCTCTTATGCATTAAGGAAGAAGTCATCAAGCAAGTAGACGCGGGATTCTTGGAGGTATGCAATTACTCTGAATGGGTAGCGAACATTGTTCCAGTGGAGAAGAAGAATGGGAAAGTCAGAGTCTGCATCGACTACCGAGATCTCAATAGGGCTAGCCCGAAGGATAATTTTCCGCTGCCACACATCGATGTCTTGGTGGACAATACAGCGCGCCACACACAATTCTCCTTCATGGACGGTTTCTCTGGGTACAATCAGATTCAGATGGCCGAAGAAGACAAAGTCAAGACCACATTCATCACGATGTGGGGTACATTTTGCTACAAGGTCATGCCTTTCGGTCTCAAAAATGCCGGGGCAACCTATCAACGGGCAATGGTCACTCTCTTTCATGACATGATGCATAAAGAGATAAGTGCCAACCACTCTTCCATCTGTTTCGCAAAAACGTAGCGGTCGAATGGGATGATGAGTGTCAGAAAGCTTTTGATACTGTCAGCACCCCATTTTGGTCCACCGGCTTCCCGCACAAGGATTCCCGACTGAAACTCGGGACACTATTCATCGCCCGGCAATCGGAGGCAAATAGGCGGGCACGGGGTCATGAACAATAAAGAAAAACACAGTCCACCGAGAAAGGCGGAAGAAAGCAGTCAGAAGAACAGACGAACGAGGAATCCCGAAAACAACGGAGCTGGCACTGTGGCACTATTCATCACTGAGTCACCGAAGCACCGAAAGGTGCCCAATATGGGGCTCCAAAAATCCCTCCTAGTGCCAAAATGACCAATGACACGTCCGGGCGCATTTCCGGGACATCCTGCTTAAGCCGGGACACCCCGATCCCCCACGGACGCCTTTTCTGACAGAGCTCCCGGGGTTCGCTCCACTGACAAGCAACCGGCCCCTCAAAACGGGTCTACAGGCGCCCAGGGACCACCAGGGCCAGGGAACAAGTTTCAGACAACCTTCCGGAACTCGGCTCGATCTCCCGAAGTACACTTCAGTGATCACGAACGCCTCCCGGTGAACCTTCGGGTATTTCCACGGAAAGCAGAGACCACAACGATCTCTGAGTACCTCACGATAACCTCCAAGCACTTCAAGGCATTCAAGGCACACTGAGAAAATCCCGGTCGAAGTCCCTAGGCCTTCCCGGGCCAACGGTCCCCGACCGAGGACAAACGGGCCAACGATCCCCCGCAGGGCAAAAGGATCGTCAAAACAAATGCAAGGATGCACAAAGGTCAATCGGGGGTCGAGGGGCGCTAAATTCCACTCCGAACGTCTAAACGGGGCGAAACCGATTCCCGAGGCGCCGAGTCGCCCGAACGTTCGTCCACGCGACGCATGGCGATATTGGGCTCGCTCAAATCCTCGTAGTCCAAGCATTCCAAATCTTCAAGTTAATTGGACATCGGAGGTCGGACGCGAGCTCAATCAAGTCTCAAGCGTTTGCCGGCTTTTCTCCTAATCGGATGGGACCCACAGCCTAGCCAAGCCAAGCCATCAAGCCGCGGCTCAACCCAAGCCACGGCTCAACCCTCGGCTCGGATTGGACAGCCCAAGCCGCGGCTCAAGCCTCTCCCACCGTCGGCGCCAACTCACCCCCACCACACATTTGAATTTCCCTCCCATCCATCACCTCCCTCCATCCATCCATCACTTCCTATCACATCCTATCACACCCATCACTCCTTCCTTTCCTTTCCCCACACTCTACAAGACATTTACCCCTCCCTAATCCCCCATTGAAAATTCGGCAGCCCTAGGTTAGCCCACTAAACCACACTTAACTTCACTTAATCAAGTCATTAGCCTTCCCTTTATAAGCCCTTTTACCATTAGACTTAATGACTTCTTCAACTCCACTCTCTCTCAAGCCAATCTCTCTCAAGAACTCTCTCAAACCTCAGCCCATCCCCTCACTTCCGTCCACCCCTTGCCAAGGCCGAAACCGGCCAAAACCGCCGGAAAACCACCCGGTATCCCGGTAACCACCCGACCCGACTTAAACCCAAAAATTCTCAAACTTCATAGCCTACATATTTCCTACCCCCTAAGTCCATTTCCGGACTTGGATTTTCGATTTGAGGTCCCCAAGACCCCGTTCCAGTCGAAATTGCAATAGGGTCCCGAGACCCTCACCGCGCGCACCGAACACTAACGGCGTGCCATTTCATCCCACGACCTCGGAGAGTCGTGCCATCACATTTAAAGGGTTCCTCACAACCCTCACCCTCCCCCGTGAAGAGGTGGTCACGGTCCGAGGGCCGACCAACCGTGCACGACCTCCGTTCTACCCATTTTCACTAACCGGGTTTCTGTTTTTTTTACCGGAACTTCTCTCGTCGTTTCCGACTTATTCAGGGTTCGGCACGCTCGGAGCTTTCCACGACCACCTAGATCTACTCCTTAGGAGTCCAACGAGCCCGACCTCGCACCGTGCCGTGACCGGAGCTAGCGTGCCAAGCCTTTCTCCCGTGACTGCTACAGCCGCGCCTTACCCGGGTCACCCACTGTCCGCAACGTCCAGCCGGGTCTAGCGACTCCCACGGCCACTTCCCCGACTCTTTCCCTCTTGCAACGAGGCTAGGTAACATCCCTTTACAACTTAGAAGAGTTAGGACTTTCTATATTTACTTGTATGAAGTGTTTATACGTTTTAAAAGTCGGTATGCATGCAAGATTTCATTTTTCTTTTAGATCCGAACTTGCCATGCATCCTCATGCAACGTACGTGTTCCATCTTGTTATTCTACGTCTATATGATCGTGTAAACATGCATGTATACGTGATGTGGTTCGAATCTAGGGGAATGAAACGGATATAGACTCGAGAGAGCCACGGAACCTCCCGGCCGAACCTCATAGGGGATGGGCCGTGAGCCTCCTTGGCTCCTTCGAGTCCACAACCGCTTCATTCTCTCGGATTAGACCATCTCCACGTTCGGGAAGGTCCTAACCGTGGCTAAGAGGTGTCTAACGAAGGGAATGGCTCGGAATCTAGGAGGGAGAGCCCTTAGATGGTTCGGTTATGTCAAAGGGGCTCACGGCCATACCCTTGCGATGGGTGATCCGTGAGGCTCCTTGGCCTAACCGAACCCCTAGGGCTCTTTTTTCTCCTTGATGCCGTGTATTTCCCATGTAATATCACTAAGACCACCATGAAATAAATTAAGTTCATTCGTTAATTCCATAAATATGACTCGTTGTATGCTTTGTGTGTTTATTCATGTAAACCGTGATCGTGTTAGTCCCGATTTAGGGAAATATACATTGTTCTCATGTGCGGATTGTTTGATGCATGCAATGATCGGCTAGGAATGACACGAAAGACCCATCGAGACTCGAACCGGGTCAAGGAGTGTTCGGCCGATCACATTTGGGGATGGCCGAGCCCTCCTTCCACTCCTTGGAGCCTCGTTTGGTCTTTCCGTCCTTCCGAAGACGACCCTTGGAATTGTTTTTTATCATATTCCCCTTTAATCATATTCTACATGATTATTATTTATTAGGCTTGCTAGATCCGGACGTCGCACGTCGGAACCGTAATTGCAACGAGAATCAATAATCACTGAAGGATTTCACAAATGGGAAAACGGGATGCGCATCATTCGGTTAACTAAGTCACATGGACTAAATAATCGGGTTAATTGATCCTTAATTGGTAAAACGCATCGATGATTTACGGAACGGCGTGAATCCCCTTTTCCACTAAAATTCACAATTTCAAAATACCGAGATGCGTAACACGAATAGAATTGATGTCTAGGGAATACTCACGTGCCGTGACTCGAGTCCGGGCCCAATTTGAGGCGGCCCGAGTCGGGGCACGAGAGTCCTCCTTAGACTCCCTCGTGCAACACGATCTCCAATTTGTATACGAACACCACAATTTTATCATCCAAGGGCATAATCGTCATTCCGTGATTCACCGATACCCTAGGTTTAGGGAGTTGGAAACACCTAGAACTATGAACGAAAAAGGGCAACCCGTTCGGGTACGAGTTTCATTGTGTGGCCCATTTCGTTCGTCTTCGGTGTTTCCTTCTTCCTATTGTAGATTCAGTGGGGATCATTTTATTTCAGTTACAAAACACGAACAACCGGATTAATCGTGCATTTGGCCTAATCAAACACTAGATAATGAATAGGGGGAATGGTAGATTCCAATCTAGAGTCAAAACACGAGTTTGGCTAATTCGGTGAAACCACAGTGACACTTAACTGAATAAGAGTCATAAAACAAACACACATATGTAATTGGCTTAGAACCTTATCCTAGCCCGCCCTCTATGTTTGCCTAGGTTAGATGCATTGTTTGCCAATCAACCACGGGTAATAACTGATTAAGTCACGTACATTCGACTTAATACACCACTTGTCTGTATTCACCGACAATTGTCAGTTGTTGTCTGTAACGTGTCAGTTATATCAGTTTTCTTCTGTTTTGTTCTTGCTTTTGATGATTTATCGCGATTCGGGCCCGAGCCCATAGGACTACGTGTTACACGGGGTCCAATGCCCCAAACTACCGAACACGAGGTCCAACGCCTCCTAATTCACCGAGCGCGTGCAACCCGAGTGCGGAATGGGATCTAGCCTCGATTCACTGTCACACTCCGAATGCGGCCTATGTGGAAGGCGGATTTGGATCGAGCGTGTGAAACGGGTTTAGATATCACCCAGGAGCTCGATCGGCCCATCGGACACAGTGGGAACCGACCGGTTCTCCCAAAGACCGTTGGATCGATCGGACCCGACCCCCGGCTCCTTGAGCCCGCGTTGCCTTAATTTGTTTATCGGCTATTCAAAATATTCGGTGAGCCGGAGCGGAATATTGGCCCAATGCAAACCGATCGGAATCCATTTACTTATTCAGTTGCATTTTGTAATTATACGAGGGAACATTGTGAGGATTCTATTTGTATGTACATTTACTTGTAAGGATCCCCGATCGGTGAGCGAGAGGTCCGAGTGCCGGATTGGTCAAGTTGGTCTATCGCCACCAAAGGGTGAGTAAGCTCGAATAATCATGGTCTTGGTTCGCGCAGGGAATCGACCGTCACGGTTCGAAGAACTGTAACGCTAAGATAGCGAACCAATTCCTTGACTCACAAGCCTACTCATCTTTCGGATTCTTGGCCCAACTCAATCGATTCATCGATTTTACGGTGTCAAAACGGGCTAGTCAAGTGCGACCCTAAATCACGCGGTGAATAAGCAAAATGGCAAGCCTAGCAAGCTAGAGTACCGAAAGGGCGTGCGGGATATAGGCCCGCACGTAATAGAACCCCCGAATTCGGAACTTTCGGTTCCGTACGACCATTGCCTTAGCATTTAGGTGTACCCCGTACCCCTAGACCCGAGTAACTTGCCGGCCCTCGACCCTCGGGTCGTAAAATGGCAAGTGGCGACTCCTTCTCATGTGCGTCCGTCGCGCATCCCCGGGAAGGTGGACACTCCCAAGCCGTGTTTGCCTAGGCGCGCGCATGCGTGCCCCGACGAGATTAAATTCGGGTGCGCACAGCTTGGCGACTCCACTGGGGACTTAGAGGGTTCGGGCTCGTTCTCGCTTGTTTGTTTGCTTGTCTATTTACCGCTTTCCGCATTTCCCGCTTATCTACTTTACGCATCTTATTTCCCGCACATGCATTGCACATACTAGATTCTTAGGGACCTTGTCCGACATCCCACGGGCACCAATATAGGAAGCTAGGTTAGTCAGAGGTTCCGAGTAAGGGAACGGATCGAGTCGGCTATGCCACCGAACCGGCCCCCAAAGATCCTCGCTCGATTTCAAGGAATTCACACCCTTGAGTCGGGAGCCCCCATCCCTAGTTAGCGGTTCTCCCAGTAGCACCGAAAACCATGCATACACAAGGACCGTCATGCTGGACCAATTTTTACCTCCATGCCGTCAACCGACCCCAAGTCGAGTCCTTGAGTCAGCCCGTAGTTTTTTTTAGGACGGGCATTTTTGTTGTTTTTATAAGAAAGAACGATGTATACTGTAAAGAACACAACTATAGTTTATCTTTTCGCACTGCATACATTTTTTCGAAAAACCTAGGACATTACATTGATTTGATCCTAAAATTGTTAAGTCGACATCTCCCCCATCTAGGTAAGGATGGATCGCTCGCATCCCTGTCTCAGACTCGATGACGTCATCACGCCATCCGCAGACATTACTTGCCTCTGGAACACATTCCGCCCTGTTGACCGTGCATTCCTTCGGCTCATCATAGGAGACTTGCCATTACCCGCTGATTCCCCCATTGATTGGACCCTACTTGAAGCTGCTATTAGTTATTGGGACGTTCAGCGGGCTGTATTCAGTTTTCAGGGGTCAGAGCTGGCTCCTACAGTAGAGGAGTACGCGGTGCTCATTCAGCGACCCGCGCCGACCTTCGACATCGTGGTGCCCAACCAATTCGCCACAATACAGAGTAGACTCGCCATCCTCTTAGATCTCCGCGACGAAGAAATTCGTCTTGAACTTCAACATGGGCGGGAGCATAGCATTAGGACCGCATGGCTCATAGACTTCATACATGCTCGTTCTCTCAATGCCAGGGAGGAATCATACCAGCGTGACGCCTGTCACGGGTTCCTCTTGCTCATCTTCGGGACCATCCTGTTCCCCCACTCGTCGAATCTCATAGACGGGGCACTGGCCCAAGTTGTCCTCCAAGTGGTAGGGGGCCATAGTTATGTAGAAGCCGTCTTGGCTGAGACCATTCGGTCTCTTGACTATGTACGAGAGGTTCGACGTGGTAAAATGAGAGGAGCTCCGCATCTTCTTCAGATTTGGCTCCTCGGACACATCAGGCCATTCTGTTCATCACATCCCTTTTCCCACACCACTGACAAGCGTTCACTCATCGCTCGCCTACTTCAAGTGTTTCGGCCCTCCGATCGCGACTACACTGACTGGATCCAGTTCTTCAAGAGACTCACCCCGGCACAGTTTTTGTGGGCTGCTCGCTGGAATCCCGGTGGTCCCATGACCATTGGATGTCCTACAATCATAGGACTCCCTCTGATCAGTCACTTAGGGAGCACACTTGTTTTCCCAGCCCGAGTCATCAGACAACTTGGCGGCCTACAGGATATTCCTAGGGAGGCAGATCGCACTCCCCACCGCTTCACGTGGGCGGATATTGTAACTTTACTTCCAGATAGAGTTCTGCGGATTAGAGAAGTTCAACATCTATGGAACACGCGCACCGTTCAAGAGCTCCATTTCCCGGGGCACCCTACCGACGACGAACGAGCTTTCTCAGCCACCGTAGCATATGTGGCGCAATTCCATCCGCAGGGACTCACACCCGTTCGTCGACGACGTTTGCCACGGATTCCCCGCACACTGCATGCAGACGTTCCAGACGCGGAGAGCTCAGTCCAAGGAGTCATGCACACAGAGTTGCAGTCCATCGAAGAAGAGAGATCGACTCCGTTGTGAGCTTGCGGACGTTCACGCGGAACTCACTGACCACAGAGAGCTTTAGAGCGGGTTGGCTCAGATTCACGCACCCATTTTTGCCCTCGCTCGGGCCCACGCCACTTTCGAGCGGCCACCAAGCGCAAAGGGATGTCGGCTTTACATTTATGTTCCTTTCCTTTCTTCCGAATGTTCTATTTTGTAAAACCATGGAACTTGGAGCCAATCAATGTAATGACATTAGTGTTTTGAAAGCTCATGCATCTCATACATTTTGTCATTTTACTTAATTCCGCACTTATCATTTGAGATATTGGTGTCTGTCCTTACACATTCTTGGAATCTAGGTGATTACCACTGGCGTCACACCGCTACCCGACTCGTCAACGTCTCAGAATGGCGGAACCGGAGATCAGGCGTACTCCCCGCATACTCTGGCGCCCTTCCGATCTCCCGCCCCCGGCACCTTCAGGGGCGCCTCTCCCACCGGCCTCACCAACCATCCGCAGCCACCGATGACCAAGCCCGCATTGCGGCCCTCGAGGGCACGGTCAACCAAATGGCCACTAATATGGCGGAGCTGCTCGCATTGCTTAGAGGACCCAACCGGGCCTCCTCGAGTTCTACTCCTCCCCCGGGACCGGGACCAACAGTCGATCCGACCCCGTGGGCTCCACCGATCCAAGCCCCGGAGAACGTTGAAGCTCCCGCACCGCCAACGCTGTATACGCCCACGGTCCACCCCTTCACAAGTCAATTTCCGCCACCGCCGGCCCCTTCGGTAGTCCCTCTTCCACCGGCTACCTTCCTATCCGCGGAGCACACCCTGTCTGCACCTCCACCTGCTCCCATACCGGCTCCGGCTATGATCTACACGGCGCCTCCGCCGACGGTTTTCCCGGCAACCACCGCACCTGCTCCAACTCATCCTCAAGCCACGGAACTCCCTCCTTATCCGACTCTGCAGCCTCACGTCGGTCTCTCCTACCAGGCACCGCCCCCCATAAACACCACCTTCCACGAACCGGGCACGCCGACTCATGCGGCCCAACTCGCCTCACCAACGCACTTCTTCCCCGAGGCCGACGCCGAACAGGAGCGTAGGCTGAAGCGAGTGGAGGAAACTATACGGGCCCTACAAGCGAACGACGTTCGCCCCAACACCCGCTACGGCGACTGTAGCCTATTCCCGGGCATGCGGCTGCCCCCGAAGTTCAAGGTTCCAGAGTTCAAGACCTATGAAGGCACGACGGATCCGCGCCACCACCTCCGCCATTACCGAGGGAAGATGCTGCAGTATTGGGAATACGAGGAATTCGTCATCCACTCCTTCCAGGATAGCCTGTCAGGATCGGCCCTCGATTGGTTCATGTCGTTGAAGGCCGAAGACATCCCAACGTGGGAGGACCTCTCCCGGAAGTTCACCGACCAGTATCGGTATTGCGCAGAAGCGCCTCCCACCCTGTTGGAGCTAAGCACCAAAGAGATGGCGAGGGGCCAAAGGTTTGAGGAGTATGCTGCCAAGTGGCGAGCCCAAGCAGCAAAGCACATCCCTCCGATCAGCGAGGTGCAACAGATCCAATTGTTCCACTCCACGCTGAGAGGGGTATATTACTCGCACTTGTTGGCGCACACTTCGTCGTTCTCCGACCTCATCGAGGCCGGAAAGAAGTTGGACTTGGGCATCAAGCTTGGAAGAATGGAGGACCCCACCAGCAAAGGAGAGGAGTCGTCAAAGAAGGTCTCCGCGACATCATCATCCTCAAGCGGGAGAAGGGGAAAGGAAATTTCGGTGAATACCGTCAGCACCGCGCAACAGGCCCCCCAGCAATATTCGATGAACTACACGGCGGCGCCTCCCGCAGCTCCCTCATTCGCCCCGCAGGCACCTCAGTATCGACCTCAAGCCCCTGCCCAATCAATCTACTATTCCGCACTGCCGCCTCCACCCATACCTGCGGTGTCGTCGCCCGTCGTCCATCATTATGCCCCTGCTCCATCCCAAGCCCCTCAATATCAACCTCCGGCTCCTAGGACTACTCAGCCGGCACAACGGGCCCCGCCCCCGCAAAGTCAACAGGGCGGCACACCACAACCGCGACCCCGCCGACAATACCCGGCCCTACCGGTCCCGCTTTCCCACATCTATCGGCAAGTTCGCGATAAGATCGGGACAATAGCGCCCGGCCCAAGCTTCGATCCCACCATCCAAGCTTCGATCCCACCATCCAAGATCAAAGCAAACAGTGCGAATACCATCGGGGTGCACCAGGGCACACCCTGGACACTTGTTGGAGATTGAGGGAGAGGGTTCAGGAAATGATCGATGCGAAGGAGCTCGTATTCAATGCTGTAAGGCCTCCGAACGTACAGGCCAATCCTCTTCCTGACCATGGGCCGGCTCCGGGGCCTTCCATCAACATGATCACCGTGTGCACGTCAAGCGAGGACGAAGGCAAACAAGATGGGTTCTCTCCCGTTGTGATTGAATACGTACCGACGGAAGTCGCAGTCGGGTTCACCGGGGTAGACGTGCCTCATGCCCCGCTTGTCATAGACGTCCCCGCCCGGGAGCCATACTCGAACGATAGGGTCCCCTGGACCTATGAGGGAAGTGTCGGGAGGCTAGAGCAACAATTCGGTGTCATGGGCATAACCCGCTCAGGGCGGCTATATGAGAACCCGGCGACCACCGACAAAGGGAAGGCACCCGCTGCCGAAGAAGAGAGGAGGCCTAGCACCCTGCCTGCTTCGTCCAAGAAGGTGACAGAAGAGGAGGCCGAAGCCTTCATGAAGGTCATCAAAGCAAGCGAGTATAAGGTGGTAGAGCAGATGGCCAAATCTCCGGCCCACATCTCGTTACTTGCCCTCCTACTCAACTCGGAACCTCACAGGGAGGCCCTCATGCGCGTCCTGACGGCCGCGCAAGTCCCCAAAGGGACGCCCCCGGACCGGATAGAGGAAACCGTCAACTCTATTTTCTCCAACACCATCTCGTTTTCGGACGATGAGCTCCCCTCTGAAGGATGCGCGCACTCCCGGGCACTGCACATCGTCTGCAAGTGCAACAACCATATCGTGGGCCGGGTCATGATCGACAACGGTTCCGCGCTCAACGTATGCCCGGTGACCACTTTGAAGCAGATGAATGTGGATCTCAACCGCATCCGCCCTAGCAAAACAGCGGTCCGAGCCTTTGATGGTTCGAGGAGAGAGGTGAACGGTGAAATCGATCTCCTCATAGATATCGGCCCATGCTCCTTTAGCGTCACATTCCAAGTTTTGGATATCCCGAACGCCTTCAGCCTACTCCTTGGGAGGCCTTGGATCCACTCGGCCGGCGCCATTCCGTCCTCGCTACATCAGAAGGTGAAATTCACCGTCGAGGAGAAGATCATTACGGTCAAAGGGGAGGAGGATTACGCCATCTATAAGGAGACGGCGGTCCCTTACATCAGCATCGGGGATGACGAAAACCTGCCCTTCCACTCCTTCGAGACCGTCTCCGTTATTCGGGATTACGGAAAGGTCGGGCCTTCCCGCGCCGACCGCATGATAGGGAGGTCCTTTTGCGCCACCATTACATCCCCGGCACGGGCCTTGGAGCGCGCGGGCAAGGAATCAACCGCCCCATTGAAGTTGAAGCGTACAAGCATAGGAGGGGACTTGGCTTTCGCCCCTCCTGCCATGAAATTATTGAGGCCCGCCGGGTCAATCACCTCCACCGCCTCGCCACGCACTATGGTAGGCTCCACAGGGGCATTCCAGTCCCCCCGCTATCACATTTCTTCCCCGGGCCTCCACTCATCATCGGGAGCACCTCTGACGGCCCTTCCTCGGACTTCGACGACGCGACTGACACCTTGCCAACCGTGTATGCCGTCACCGAGGAGATTCCTTCAGGGGTTCACATCCGCCCGGCGCAGGAAAACGAGGAGCTTAACAATTGGACCTCAGTCCTGCGCTACTCGGCTGTGATCGCCGATGTGTAAGATTTATCTATGTATGAGATGTTTCCCGCGTGTCGGCGTAGCCGTAGGCCACACGACGGAAGAGGGAACTCTGTTATGGCTTCGTGATCCTCACTATCAATGAATTCCCTATATGCATTTTTTGAATCCTTGTCTATTCCACTCTCTCTTCCTTACTCTTTTGTTCATATCATTCTAAATTTCTCTAAGACAATTCTTTCAATTCTCCAGGCTCCACTCGAATCCAAATCTTCGATGCGTTGATTCGAACCCATCCGAAGAAAGTCTCGGAGAGCCCGGACCCATATACTTCGGGGAAGGGCTCGACGAAGACAGTCTAGTGCCTGAGATAGAAGAGAGTTTGCGCCGCCTCGAGGATCGCCAACTCACCTCGCTCGAGCCAATAGAAGAGATCAACGTGGGTACTCAAGAGGAGCCCCGCATCCTAAAGATCGGCACAAGCCTCGACCCAACACAACGGGTCCGAATGATCGATTTCTTGACCAGGTATCAAGAAGTTTTTGCCTGGTCCTACGCCGACATGCCGGGGCTAGACCCGTCAATAGTGAAGCACTTCCTCCCGCTAGACACCGAGAAGTTCCCGCCCAAACGACAACAATTGCGACGGCAACGGGCAAGCCTCCTTCTCCGCATCAAGGAGGAGGTTGTCAAGCAGATCAACGCGGGCTTCCTCGAGGTCTGCAATTATTCTGAATGGGTTGCAAACATCGTGCCGGTGGAGAAGAAAGATGGAAGGGTGCGAGTCTGCGTCGACTATCGGGACCTCAATAAGGCCAGCCCCAAGGACAACTTTCCCTTGCCCCACATCGACATACTAGTTGACAACACGGCGCGCCACTCTCGGTTTTCTTTCATGGACGGCTTCTCCGGATACAATCAAATTCGGATGGCCGAGGAAGACAAGATCAAGACGACATTCACTACCATGTGGGGAACCTTCTGTTATCGCGTCATGCCTTTCGGTCTCAAGAACGCCGGGGCAACTTATCAGAGGGCTATGGTCACATTGTTCCACGACATGATGCATAAGGAAGTCGAGGTCTATGTTGACGACATGATTGCCAAGTCCAAAGAAGGAGAGGACCACCTCGTTAATCTGAAGCGTCTCTTCGACCGCTTAAAAGAGTACAAGCTTCGGCTCAATCCGGCGAAATGCACGTTCGGCGCTCGATCGGGAAAATTACTAGGATTCGTGGTCAGCGAGCGCGGCATCGAAGTAGATCCCGATAAAGTCAAGGCGATCAAGGAGCTTCCTCCGCCATCTTCGGTCCGCGAAGTACGAGGCTTCTTGGGGCGGCTGAATTACATCGCACGATTCATTGCGAACCTAACAGACAAATGCCAACCACTCTTTCGCTTGCTCCGCAAGAACGCGGCGATTGAATGGGACGAAGAATGTCAGAAGGCCTTTGACACCATCAAGGCGTATTTGGTCCGACCACCGGTATTGGTCCCGCCTACACCGGGTCGTCCCCTCGTACTTTATCTAACGGTACGCCGCCAATCATTAGGATGCATGTTGGGACAGGAGGAGGAGTCCATGCACACGGAACGCGCGATCTACTATCTGAGCAAAAAGTTCACCGATGGAGAGTCAAATTATTCGGAAATCGAGAAGATGTGCTGTGCATTGGTGTGGGTCATGCAAAGGCTTCGACAATACACGCTTTATCACACGGTCCGCTTGCTGTCAAAGGCAGACCCCTTGAAGTACTTACTTGATAGTCCCTCCTCCACGCGGAACCTCGCCAAGTGGCGTTGTCAATTAACGGAGTATGATATTGAATACGTGTCCCGCACTTCGGTCAAGGGGCAAGCGATTGCGGATCATTTGGCAGAATTCCCAATTGAAGACCACACACCAATTAATCCCGACTTCCCGGATGAGGGAATCCTCCGAGTAGACGACGAGGGAGAGGAGCCGGGATGGAAGATGTATTTCGACGGCGCTGTCAATTCCACGGGATCAGGCATCGGCGCGGTACTGATATCCCCGGACGGGCGCTATTACCCGGTAGCGGCAAAGATCGACTTTCCCTGCACCAATAATGTGGCTGAGTACGAGGCATGTATTCTCGGCCTCCAAGCGGCGATTGATTTCAAAGTAAAAGAGCTCGAAGTGTTCGGTGACTCCATGCTCACTATCTTCCAGACATTGGGGCAATGGAAGACAAAGGACGCAAAACTGGTGCCGTACCACGAGTACCTCGAGAAGTTAACCGAGAACTTCGAGGACATCTCGTTCACCTACACTCCGCGCATGACAAATCAATTCGCGGACGCGCTTGCAACGCTCGCCTCCATGGTGAGCATCACGAAGGAGAACCTTATCGAGCCCCTCGAGATTGAGATAGCCGAAGGACCGGCGCACTGCAATTCAATCGAAGCATCCGAGGCGAAGCCGTGGTACGAAGACATCAAGAACCTTCTGCGAACCGGCCAATACCCCCCATTCGCCGACCGCCGCGACCGGAAGACTCTCAGACGCCTCGCGATACACTACTTCTTGAGTGGCGAGATACTCTACCGCCGCTCCTTCGACTCCACACTCCTCCGGTGCATCGACGAACACGAATCGCGGCGTCTCATGGAGGAGGTGCACGGGGGAAACTGTGGACCCCATATGAACGGCCTCATGCTCGCTAAGAAGATCATGCGCCTGGGTTATTATTGGTCCACCATGGAGACTGATTGTGTGAAGCATGTCAGGCATTGCCACCGATGTCAGGTCTACGCCGATCAAATCAAAGCGCCGCCCAACGAATTGCGCCCCATGACGGCACCATGGCCTTTTTCAATGTGGGGAATGGATGTGATCGGCCCGATCAACCCCAAAGCGTCCAACGGTCACATGTTCATTTTGGTGGCAATTGACTACTTTACCAAGTGGATCGAAGCCGTCACTCTTGCGTCAGTCACCGCAAAGGCCGTGGCCCGTTTTCTCAGACGCGACGTCATTGCCCGATACGGGGTCCCTGCGACAATCATCACAGACAACGCCAAGAACCTGAACAACAAGGTCATCGACGAGCTTTGTGCACAATTCAAAATCCGACACCGCAATTCCACCCCGTACCGTCCCCAAATGAACGGTGCGGTGGAAGCGGCGAATAAGAACATCAAAAAGATCATCGAAAAAATGACGGTGAACTATAAGGATTGGCACGAGATGCTCCCCTATGCACTCTTGGCGTACCGTACGTCCATACGGACCTCAACCGGGGCGACCCCGTACTCGCTAGTCTATGGCATGGAGGCCGTCCTCCCAATCGAAGTAGAGATCCCTTCCATGAGGATTCTTGCCGAGGCCGAGCTTGAAGAAGCGGAATGGGCAAAGCAGCGGTACGAACAGTTAAATTTCATTGATGAGAAGAGGCTGAAAGCGCTATGCCACGGACAGTGCTATCAACAAAGAATGGCTCGAGCCTTCAACGCAAGAGTCCGCCACCGCGATTTCAACCCCGGCGACCTCGTTTTAAGGAAAGTCCTACACGTCACGCCGGACTCTCGAGGGAAGTTCTCGTACAAATACGATGGCCCCTTTGTCGTCAAAGAGGTTTTCTCCGGAGGAGCGGTCATCTTGAGCGACATGGACGGCACTGAAAATGCCCTTCCCGTCAACGCTGACGCCATTAAGAAGTATTACCCGTGAACACTTGTATATTCTTTATTCTCCGGGCTCCGTGCCCCTTTCATTGTAAGACATTTCTATTTCCGTGGACGAGCTTCAATTCCCACGATCTGTCCAATACTAAGCTTTCTTGAGAGAAAAATAAATTTTCCCGCTAGGTCGAAAACCTCTTTGAGGCGGCCTAGGCAAAAACTAGGGAACGAGTGGCACGACTTAAAATCCCGCAAAGGGGGGTCGCGGCAAAAGGAGAGCACAAATCACTCCCTCGCTAGGTCGAAAACCTCTTTGAGGCGGCCTAGGCAAAAGTTAGAGGACTCAAGGGGTGCGATCTCACCCAAACATGGGGAATCGTAGCAAAAGGTGAGCATCCATGTGAGAGAAATTAAATAAAATACCCCGCTAGGCTGTTGCACATCCCGCGGCCTAGGCAAAAGTTAGGGGAAAAATGTCGGCTTGACCACGAAAGAAAAGCGACACTCTCCCTGTGAAGCTACACCGAGTAGTGGTTCGACACTCCCCGACGCAAGCAAACTCTCTTCAACTCTCCAAGCTCGAGACTCGCTTCGAAATGGGGGTCGAATCAACGTATCCTTGACTTGGAGGATCCCATATGATCCCTCCTCTTACCTTTACGCACATATTCCACGGGCTACCCGCTTCTAAAAAAAGCCATTCTTCGATAGGGACACGACCACCCTACAATGGTCACCGATATCAAATCCCCGACACATCTCTACATAGATTCTTCTTACGTATGCCTGTCTCACCGATTAAGTGCGACTGACGCCCTTTGTAGGTTTCTTTATTTCCATGCACAGGTGTGTTCGGGAATCCCAAGAGGCATCTCCTTCTTGACGAACACGCGTTTAGCTTGTGCGGCAGATCGAGGCACCGAACCAAATGAGGGGCAGGATAAGAACCCCTTTTGATCCTGACTCAAGGAAACGACAAATGACAAGCTCGACTAAGAACGGGACAATCTGCCTCTGCCGACGTCCCCGACGAACCGCATAGCATCCTTTCCCGCCCTTACTTCACCTCGCTCTCTCCACTTTACTGCTTTCCACGGGCTTCGGCCTAGTAACTTTATTGCTTTCCGGACTTCGCGTCCACTTTACTGCTTTCCACGGGCTTCGGCCTAGTAACCTTACTACTTTCCACGGGCTTCGGCCTAGTAACTTTATTGCTTTCCGGACTTCGCGTCCACTTTACTGCTTTCCACGGGCTTCGGCCTAGTAACCTTACTGTTTTCCACGGGCTTCGGCCTAGTAACTTTATTGCTTTCCGGACTTCGCGTCCACGGACTTCGCGTCCACTTTACTGCTTTCCACGGGCTTCGGCCTAGTAACCTTACTGCTTTCCACGGGCTTCGGCCTAGTAACTTTATTGCTTTCCGGACTTCGCGTCCACGGACTTCGCGTCCACTTTACTGCTTTCCACGGGCTTCGGCCTAGTAACCTTACTACTTTCCACGGGCTTCGGCCTAGTAACTTTATTGCTTTTCCGACTTCGCGTCCACGGACTTCGCGTCCACTTTACTGCTTTCCACGGGCTTCGGCCTAGTAACCTTACTGCTTTCCACGGGCTTCGGCCTAGTAACTTTATTGCTTTCCGGACTTCGCGTCCACGGACTTCGCGTCCACTTTACTGCTTTCCACGGGCTTCGGCCTAGTAACCTTACTTCTTTCCACGGGCTTCGGCCTAGTAATTTTATTGCTTTCCGGACTTCGCGTCCACGGACTTCGCGTCCACTTTACTGCTTTCCACGGGCTTTGGCCTAGTAACCTTACTGCTTTCCACGGGTTTCGGCCTAGTAACTTTATTGCTTTCCGGACTTCGCGTCCACGGACTTCGCGTCCACTTTACTACTTTCTACGGGCTTCGGCCTAGTAACCTTACTGCTTTCCACGGGCTTCGGCCTAGTAATTTTATTGCTTTCCGGACTTCGCGTCCACGGACTTCGCGTCCACTTTACTGCTTTCCACGGGCTTCGGCCTAGTAACCTTACTGCTTTCCACGGGCTTCGGCCTAGTAATTTTATTGCTTTCCGGACTTCGCGTCCACGGACTTCGCGTCCACTTTACTGCTTTCCACGGGCTTCGGCCTAGTAACCTTACTGCTTTCCACGGGCTTCGGCCTAGTGACTTTATTGCTTTCCGGACTTCGCGTCCACTTTACTGCTTTCCACGGGCTTCGGCCTAGTAACCTTACTGCTTTCCACGGGCTTCGGCCTAGTAACTTTATTGCTTTCCGGACTTCGCGTCCACGGACTTCGCGTCCACTTTACTGCTTTCCACGGGCTTCGGCCTAGTAACCTTACTGCTTTCCACGGGCTTTGGCCTAGTAACTTTATTGCTTTCCGGACTTCGCGTCCACTTTACTGCTTTCCACGGGCTTCGGCCTAGTAACTTTACTGCTTTCCACGGGCTTCGGCCTAGTAACTTTATTGCTTTCCGGACTTCGCGTCCACTTTACTGCTTTCCACGGGCTTCGGCCTAGTGACTTTACTGCTTTCCACGGGCTTCGGCCTAGTAACTTTATTGCTTTCCGGACTTCGCGTCCACGGACTTCGCGTCCATTTTACTGCTTTCCACGGGCTTCGGCCTAGTAACTTTACTACTTTTCGCGGGCTTCGGCCTAGTAACTTTAATGCTTTCCGGACTTCGCGTCCACTTTACTGCTTTCCACGGGCTTCGGCCTAGTAACCTTACTGCTTTCTACGGGCCTTGGCCCTGCACATGCTGTCGTGCGGGCTTAGACCCCACTCCTGCATTTCATAATGTTCGCTTCCTAATCAGGTGGTCACCCTACGACGGGTTCGGGAACCTTTGCACATCCTCCCTAAACATCCAACGTGGGGAAGCAAGCTATCACAGAGAGCGATAACAGAAGCGGTCGCCGGGACCAAAAAGGGTGCCTCTCATGGTCTTTGGCTACATCCTCTAACCGAGCATGCAACCAAAGAGGGGCAAGCTGTCAGCACCCCATTTTGGTCCACCGGCTTCCCGCACAAGGATTCCCGACTGAAACTCGAGACACTATTCATCGCCCGGCAATCGGAGGCAAATAGGCGGGCACGGGGTCATGAACAATAAAGAAAAACACGGTCCACCAAGAAAGGCGGAAGAAAGCAGTCAGAAGAACAGACGAACGAGGAATCCCGAAAACAACGGAGCTGGCACTGTGGCACTATTCATCACTGAGTCACCGAAGCACCGAAAGGTGCCCAATATGGGGCTCCAAAAATCCCTCCTAGTGCCAAAATGACCAATGACACGTCCTGGTGCATTTCCGGGACATCCTGCTTAAGCCGGGACACCCCGATCCCCCACGGACGCCTTTTCTAACAGAGCTCCCGGGGTTCGCTCCACTGACAAGCAAGCGGCCCCTCAAAACGGGTCTACAGGCGCCCAGGGACCACCAGGGCCAGGGAACAAGTTTCAGACAACCTTCCGGAACTCGGCTCGATCTCCCGAAGTACGCTTCAGTGATCACGAACGCCTCCCGGTGAACCTTCGGGTATTTCCACGGAAAGCAGAGACCACAACGATCTCTGAGTACCTCACGATAACCTCCAAGCACTTCAAGGCATTCAAGACACACTGAGAAAATCCCGGTCGAAGTCCCTAGGCCTTCCCGGGCCAACGGTCCCCGACCGAGGACAAACGGGCCAACGATCCCCCGCAGGGCAAAAGGATCGTCAAAACAAATGCAAGGATGCACAAAGGTCAATCGGGGGTCGAGGGGCGCTAAATTCCACTCTGAACGTCTAAACGGGGCGAAACCGATTCCCGAGGCGCCGAGTCGCCCGAACGTTCGTCCACGCGACACATGGCGATATTGGGCTCGCTCAAATCCTCGTAGTCCAAGCATTCCAAATCTTCAAATTAATTGGACATCGGAGGTCGAACGCGAGCTCAATCAAGTCTCAAGCGTTTGCCGGCTTTTCTCCTAATCGGATGGGACCCACAGCCTAGCCAAGCCAAGCCATCAAGCCGCAGCTCAACCCAAGCCACGGCTCAACCCTCGGCTCGGATTGGACAGCCCAAGCCGCGGCTCAAGCCTCTCCCACCGTCGGCTCCAACTCACCCCCACCACACATTTGAATTTCCCTCCCATCCATCACCTCCCTCCATCCATCCATCACTTCCTATCACATCCTATCACACCCATCACTCCTTCCTTTCCTTTCCCCACACTCTACAAGACATTTACCCCTCCCTAATCCCCCATTGAAAATTCGGCAGCCCTAGGTTAGCCCACTAAACCACACTTAACTTCACTTAATCAAGTCATTAGCCTTCCCTTTATAAGCCCTTTTACCATTAGACTTAATGACTTCTTCAACTCCACTCTCTCTCAAGCCAATCTCTCTCAAGAACTCTCTCAAACCTCAGCCCATCCCCTCACTTCCGTCCACCCCTTGCCAAGGCCGAAACCGGCCAAAACCGCCGGAAAACCACCCGGTATCCCGGTAACCACCCGACCCGACTTAAACCCAAAAATTCTCAAACTTCATAGCCTACATATTGCCTACCCCCTAAGTCCATTTCTAGACTTGGATTTTCGATTTGAGGTCCCCAAGACCCCGTTCCAGTCGAAATTGCAATCGGGTCCCGAGACCCTCACCGCGCGCACCGAACACTAACGGCGTGCCATTTCATCCCACGACCTCGGAGAGTCGTGCCATCACATTTAAAGGGTTCCTCACAACCCTCACCCTCCCCCGTGAAGAGGTGGTCACGGTCCGAGGGCCGACCAACCGTGCACGACCTCCGTTCTACCCATTTTCACTAACCGGGTTTCTGTTTTTTTTACCGGAACTTCTCTCGTCGTTTCCGACTTATTCAGGGTTCGGCACGCTCGGAGCTTTCCACGACCACCTAGATCTACTCCTTAGGAGTCCAACGAGCCCGACCTCGCACCGTGCCGTGACCGGAGCTAGCGTGCCAAGCCTTTCTCCCGTGACTGCTACAGCCGCGCCTTACCCGGGTCACCCACTGTCCGCAACGTCCAGCCGGGTCTAGCGACTCCCACGGCCACTTCCCCGACTCTTTCCCTCTTGCAACGAGGCTAGGTAACATCCCTTTACAACTTAGAAGAGTTAGGACTTTCTATATTTACTTGTATGAAGTGTTTATACGTTTTAAAAGTCGGTATGCATGCAAGATTTCATTTTTCTTTTAGATCCGAACTTGCCATGCATCCTCATGCAACGTACGTGTTCCATCTTGTTATTCTACGTCTATATGATCGTGTAAACATGCATGTATACGTGATGTGGTTCGAATCTAGGGGAATGAAACGGATATAGACTCGAGAGAGCCACGGAACCTCCCGGCCGAACCTCATAGGGGATGGGCCGTGAGCCTCCTTGGCTCCTTCGAGTCCACAACCGCTTCATTCTCTCGGATTAGACCATCTCCACGTTCGGGAAGGTCCTAACCGTGGCTAAGAGGTGTCTAACGAAGGGAATGGCTCGGAATCTAGGAGGGAGAGCCCTTAGATGGTTCGGTTATGTCAAAGGGGCTCACGGCCATACCCTTGCGATGGGTGATCCGTGAGGCTCCTTGGCCTAACCGAACCCCTAGGGCTCTTTTTTCTCCTTGATGCCGTGTATTTCCCATGTAATATCACTAAGACCACCATGAAATAAATTAAGTTCATTCGTTAATTCCATAAATATGACTCGTTGTATGCTTTGTGTGTTTATTCATGTAAACCGTGATCGTGTTAGTCCCGATTTAGGGAAATATACATTGTTCTCATGTGCGGATTGTTTGATGCATGCAATGATCGGCTAGGAATGACACGAAAGACCCATCAAGACTCGAACCGGGTCAAGGAGTGTTCGGCCGATCACATTTGGGGATGGCCGAGCCCTCCTTCCACTCCTTGGAGCCTCGTTTGGTCTTTCCGTCCTTCCGAAGACGACCCTTGGAATTGTTTTTTATCATATTCCCCTTTAATCATATTCTACATGATTATTATTTATTAGGCTTGCTAGATCCGGACGTCGCACGTCGGAACCGTAATTGCAACGAGAATCAATAATCACTGAAGGATTTCACAAATGGGAAAACGGGATGCGCATCATTCGGTTAACTAAGTCACATGGACTAAATAATCGGGTTAATTGATCCTTAATTGGTAAAACGCATCGATGATTTACGGAACGGCGTGAATCCCCTTTTCCACTAAAATTCACAATTTCAAAATACCGAGATGCGTAACACGAATAGAATTGATGTCTAGGGAATACTCACGTGCCGTGACTCGAGTCCGGGCCCAATTTGAGGCGGCCCGAGTCGGGGCACGAGAGTCCTCCTTAGACTCCCTCGTGCAACACGATCTCCAATTTGTATACGAACACTACAATTTTATCATCCAAGGGCATAATCGTCATTCCGTGATTCACCGATACCCTAGGTTTAGGGAGTTGGAAACACCTAGAATTATGAACGAAAAAGGGCAACCCGTTCGGGTACGAGTTTCATTTGTGTGGCCCATTTCGTTCGTCTTCGGTGTTTCCTTCTTCCTATTGTAGATTCAGTGGGGATCATTTTATTTCAGTTACAAAACACGAACAACCGGATTAATCGTGCATTTGGCCTAATCAAACACTAGATAATGAATAGGGGGAATGGTAGATTCCAATCTAGAGTCAAAACACGAGTTTGGCTAATTCGGTGAAACCACAGTGACACTTAACTGAATAAGAGTCATAAAACAAACACACATATGTAATTGGCTTAGAACCTTACCCTAGCCTGCCCTCTATGTTTGCCTAGGTTAGATGCATTGTTTGCCAATCAACCACGGGTAATAACTGATTAAGTCACGTACATTCGACTTAATACACCACTTGTCTGTATTCACCGACAATTGTCAGTTGTTGTCTGTAACGTGTCAGTTATATCAGTTTTCTTCTGTTTTGTTCTCTCTTTTGATGATTTATCGCGATTCGGGCCCGAGTCCATAGGCTACGTGTTACACGGGGTCCAATGCCCCAAACTACCGAACACGAGGTCCAACGCCTCCTAATTCACCGAGCGCGTGCAACCCGAGTGCGGAATGGGATCTAGCCTCGATTCACTGTCACACTCCGAATGCGGCCTATGTGGAAGGCGGATTTGGATCGAGCGTGTGAAACGGGTTTAGATATCACCCGGGAGCTCGATCGGCCCATCGGACACAGTGGGAACCGACCGGTTCTCCCAAAGACCGTTGGATCGATCGGACCCGACCCCCGGCTCCTTGAGCCCGCGTTGCCTTAATTTGTTTATCGGCTATTCAAAATACTCGGTGAGCCGGAGCGGAATATTGGCCCAATGCAAACCGATCGGGATCCATTTACTTATTCAGTTGCATTTTGTAATTATACGAGGGAACATTGTGAGGATTCTATTTGTATGTCCATTTACTTGTAAGGATCCCCGATCGGTGAGCGAGAGGTCCGAGTGCCGGATTGGTCAAGTTGGTCTATCGCCACCAAAGGGTGAGTAAGCTCGAATAATCATGGTCTTGGTTCGCGCAGGGAATCGACCGTCACGGTTCGAAGAACTGTAACGCTAAGATAGCGAACCGATTCCTTGACTCACAAGCCTACTCATCTTTCGGATTCTTGGCCCAACTCAATCGATTCATCGATTTTACGGTGTCAAAACGGGCTAGTCAAGTGCGACCCTAAATCACGCGGTGAATAAGCAAAATGGCAAGCCTAACAAGCTAGAGTACCGAAAGGGCGTGCGGGATATAGGCCCGCACGTAATAGAACCCCCGAATTCGGAACTTTCGGTTCCGTACTACCATTGCCTTAGCATTTAGGTGTACCCCGTACCCCTAGACCCGGGTAACTTGCCGGCCCTCGACCCTCGGGTCGTAAAATGGCAAGTGGCGACTCCTTCTCATGTGCGTCCGTCGCGCATCCCCGGGAAGGTGGACACTCCCAAGCCGTGTTTGCTTAGGCGCGCGCATGCGTGCCCCGACGAGATTAAATTCGGGTGCGCACAGATACCATCAAGGCATATCTAATTCAGCCGCCGGTGTTGGTTCCACCTTCACCTGATCGTCCTCTCATTTTGTACTTGACGGTGCGCCGACAATCCTTCGGATGCATGTTAGGGCAAAAGGACGAATCCTCTCACGCAGAGCGAGCAATTTATTATTTAAGCAAAAAGTTCACTGAAGGGGAGTCCAACTACCCTGAGATAGAGAAAATGTGTTGCGCACTTGTGTGGGTCATGCAAAGGCTCTGGCAATACACTCTCTACCATACTGTTCGCTTGCTGTCGAAGATAGATCCTTTGAAATATCTACTTAGCACTCCGTCCTCCATGAGGAATATAGCAAAATGGCGTTGCCAACTGACGGAGTACTACACCGAATATGTGTCGCGCACATCAGTCAAGGGCCAAGCGATAGCAGATCATCTAGCAGAGTTCCCGATTGTCGATGACACACTAATCGACTCTGACTTCCCAGACGAAAAAATCCTCCAAATGAGTGGCGAGGAGGAAATCACCAGATGGAAGATGTACTTCGATGGTGCAGTCAATTCCACCGGATCAGGGATTGGCGCAGTGCTGATATCCCCGGAAGGGCGTCATTTCCCTGTTGCAGCGAAGATTGACTTCCCCTGCACCAACAACATAGCCGAATATGAGGCATGTATCCTCGGCTTGCGGGCGGCAATCGACCTCAAAGTCAAAGAGCTTGAAGTGTTTGGAGATTCCATGCTCACAATCTTTCAGACACTCAAACAGTGGAAGACGAAAGATCCAAAACTGGTGCCATATCATGAGTACCTTGAAGACTTGACAGAAAACTTCAAGGACGTCTCATTTACGTACACACCGCGCATGAAGAACCAGTTCGCCGATGCACTCGCAACACTCGCTTCCATGGTTAGCATCACAAAAGAGAATCTCATCGAGCCCCTCGAGTTTGAGATTGCTCAGGGTCCTGCCCATTGCGATGTAATCGACGCTGTCAACGGCAAACCGTGGTACGCAGACATTAAACACTTGCTACAAACGGGTCAGTTCCCAGCATTTAACCGATGGACATGACCGGAGGACTCTTTGGCGCATTGCAGCAAATTTCTTCCTGAGTGGTGAAACCCTTTACCGCCGTTCATTCGATGCCACACTGCTTCGGTGTGTTGATGAGAATGAGGCACAACGCCTCATGGAAGAAGTGCACGAGGGAAATTGCGGGCCTCACATGAACGGGCTCATGCTAGCAAAGAAGCTCATGCGACTTGGGTATTTCTGGTCCACCATGGAGACTGACTGCGTCAAACATGTCAGGCATTGTCACTTGTGTCAAGTTTACGCAAATCAGATCAGAGCACCACCCAACGAGCTGCATCCAATGGCTGCTCCGTGGCCCTTTTCAATGTGGGGCATGGACGTGATTGGTCCTATTAACCCCAAAGCATCCAATGGGCACTTGTACATACTGGTAGCTATCGATTACTTCACCAAATGGATCGAAGCTATCACCCTTGCATCGGTCACTGCAAAAACCGTGGCATGCTTCCTCAAACGCGACATTATCGCACGTTACAGGGTCCCTGCGACACATGTCACAGACAACGCCAAGAATTTGAATAATAAGCTCATCGACGAGCTCTGTGCACAGTTCAAGATTCTACACCGCAACTCCTCTCCGTATCGTCCACAAATGAACGGCGCGGTAGAGGCAGCAAACAAGAACATAAAGAAAATCATTGAAAAGATGACAGTTAATTACAGAGACTGGCACGAGATGCTCCCGTTCGCACTCTTGGCGTATCGGACTTCTATCCGCTCGTCCACTGGATCAACCCCATATTCTTTGGTCTACGGCATGGAAGCAGTTCTTCCAATCGAAGTAGAGATTCCCTCTATGAGGATCCTTGCCGAGTCCAAGCTCAAGGAAGCAGAGTGGGCGAAGCAACGCTACGAACAGCTCAATCTCATTGATGAGAGGCGGCTAACAGCACTTTGCCACGGTCAGTGCTATCAGCAAAGAATGGCCCGAGCTTTTAACAAGAAAGTTCGTCCCCGCGAGTTCAGCCCCGGCGACCTTGTCCTGCGGAAAGTTTTGCATATCGCCCCTGATTCCAAGGGCAAGTTTGCTTACAAATACGACAGTCCCTTCATTATTAAAGAAGTCTTTGACGGGGGGGCAATCATTCTCAATGATATGGACGGGAACGAGAACGCTCTTCCGGTCAACGCTGATACACTTAAGAAATACTATCCGTGATGGTGTTTCTCTCATTCCACTGTGGACGTTTTCCTCAAATGCACATTACATTTTTAACTTTCTTCGCATGTACAATCTCCCAGCACTTTCATTTCTGCTTATTAATACACTCCCCGCTTCTGCTCTTCCCCTTTCTCTGAACTTGTCCTGAGAGAAAAATAATAAATCTCCCGCTAGGTTGAAAACCTCTTTGAGGCGGCCTGGGCAAAGATTAGGGAATGAGGGGCACGGTTTAAAATCCCGCCAAAGGGGGACCGTGGCAAAAGGAGAGTACAAAACGAAATCCTCGCTAGAGTGAAAACCCGAAAGGGTGCTCTAGGCAAAAGTTAGAGGAACCGAGAGGTATGACCAGATCCAAGTGGGACGGTCATAGCAAAAGGTGAGCTCTAAATGAGAGAATAGTCTAAAAGAATACCCCGCTAGGTCGTCACGCACCTTGCGACCTAGGCAAAAGTTAGGGGCTTTCGGCAGCTCGACTATGAAATGACAGCTACACTCAGTGTGAAGCGACAACAAGTAGTAGTTTGGCAGTCTCCGATGCAAGCAAACTCTCTTTGACTCTCACAGCACAAGATACGTTTCGACATGCAGTCGAATCGTCGTATCCTTGATGTGGAGGATCCCAAAATCCCTCCGTTTTCCCTAATGCAAATTCTACGGGTCATGCCCGTTCTGTAAATATAAGCCTTTTTGTCGAGTCACAATTTAGTGGGAGACGACCACCTTTAAATGGTCATCATGTTCAAATCCCCAAAGCATTATTATTCAGACTTCTTTACACATCTTCATTATGGCTATAGGGGAGGATTGACAACCACTATTAGCCCTTTTGATTCTAAATGCAGGAAGCAGGATTTGAACCCCGAAAAGAGTTTCTCTTTGACGAATGCATGTCTGTCTTATGCCAAGAACTACAGTCTAAATCCGAAGAGAGACCTTCAGGATAACACTCCAAGCATTCAGTGACATCCAAATCAGTTGGCGAGCAATGAAACGTCCTACCACAGCATCGATTGCGACATGGACGAACTCAACGATGGAAGAAACACAATGATTCCTTCCACACCCCACACTACTCCTCAGTGTTTGCATTTACTTCGCGCACATTTATTTCTGCAATGCACTTTAATTGGCGTGCACCCTCTCAGGATCGCAGTGCACATTTATTTCCGCAATGCACTTTAATTGGCGTGCACCCTCTCAGGATCGCAGTGCACATTTATTTCCGCAATGCACTTTAATTGGCGTGCACCCTCTCAGGATCGCAGTGCACATTTATTTCCGCAATGCACTTTAATTGGCGTGCACCCTCTCAGGATCGCAGTGCACATTTATTTCCGCAATGCACTTTAATTGGCGTGCACCCTCTCAGGATCGCAGTGCACATTTATTTCGGCAATGCACTTTAATTAGCGTGCACCCTCTCAGGATCGCAGTGCACATTTATTTCCGCAATGCACTTTAATTAGCGTGCACCCTCTCAGGATCGCAGTGCACATTTATTTCCGCAATGCACTTTAATTAGCGTGCACCCTCTCAGGATCGCAGTGCACATTTATTTCCGCAATGCATTTTAATTAGCGTGCACCCTCTCAGGATCGCAGTGCACATTTATTTTCGCAATGCACTTTAATTAGCGTGCACCCTCTCAGGATCGCAGTGCACATTTATTTCCGCAATGCACTTTAATTAGCGTGCACCCTCTCAGGATCGCAGTGCACATTTATTTCTGCAATGCACTTTAATTGGCGTGCACCGTCTCAAGATCGCAGTGCACATCGCAAGTCCACCGGGTAGGCGCCTTTGAACCATGCAGTTCATTCGGTATGCGCCCCGTGCATATTGCAAACCCGCCGAGCAAGCGCTCGTGCACCTCGCAAGTCCACCGGGTAGGCGCCTTTGAACCATGCAGTTCATTCGGTATGCGCCCCGTGCATATTGCAAACCCTTCGGGTCAATCCCGACTACTTTTCTTGCATTGGGGTCGGTCCCCGTCGGGTCAGTCCCGACTTTAATTGCCTGTTTCAGCTTTGTTCCGAACTCTACATGTCTATTGTGCGCATCTCACCATATTTCCTTTTTATTAGGTACAACATCCTACATATCCAAAGCAAAAAGGAGAGGGCCATATAGGAAGTTCCACCTTGATCATTGCTATCAAACTGGGGTGCTTTTGAAATCTTTGATTGCATCCTCTACTCGAGCAAGCAGTCAAAGAGGGGCAAGCTGTCAGCACCCCATTTTGGCTCACCATTCCAAACAACGATATTAGCAATGATCCAAGCCACGACTTGAGCAGAATACAGAAAATGGCTCGGCAGAGCAAGAAATCACTATTCATCCTCAAGTCGGCAAAATTGAGCAAATGACCCGCGGACATGACAGAAGGACTCTAGGGGTCACCAAAGGGCAACAGAGCGACCAGAGAATTCAACAATGTCCAAAACCGGCATTTTCAGTATATCACATAGACGGTACTATTTTCCAATAGTTCGCTCGGTCGTCGGAAGATAGCCAATATTGGACTCCAAAAATCCACTTCAATGCCAAATAGATGAAAAGTGTCCCCAAAGGCATTTTGCAAATCATCTGCTCTATACAGAACAACTTTCTGTATACAGATAACTTTTCAGTGGAAGTCCAAAAATGCCGATTTCCTGGAGAAAAGTTAATTCCAAATATCAGACGCGGCCATGCCCCATCAGCACACAGAGTATGAACAATGCTTCAGATTGTCTCTTGGAAGTCACACAGATACGTCAAATGACTTCCGAACGGCAAAACAAGCATACCCCTCTTCAGAAAAGCATAGCAGGAGAATGGTCTGATGGAATTACGGCAAATGAAGTTCATACCGCATTGCCCAGAAAACTCTAGCAAACATTCACAATGGGGCAAAACAGACGGCAAAACCCTTCACGGTTTCCCGAGTAACCTCCGAGGAGCGGAAATGACCATTTTCAGCGGAAATCCATACCCGGAGGTCCTCTTTGGGGAAACTTGACGCCGAATGCTTACGTTACACAATGCTAGCCTTCTCAAGGCTCAATGTGGAATCGTCAGAATAAATCACACAACTCATCTAGCTCTCTCGTACAAGTGCTTTAGAGGTCTCAGATACACTCTTCAAGTCCTTGGAGGTCTGACCTTGACAAACAGAGGTTACAGTAATTTCTGGAGTGCCTAAGCAACTCAGAAGTCATCCTGAGAAACCCAAGTTCGGCCTCCTAGGACGTCTCCGGCCCCACGTTAGCATTACCGGCTTAAGGGATGATTGTTCACGTGGTCTGACAACTTATGTCAAAATGACCAACGTGAGATGCAGATACGAGATATGCTGTCAGAAGTGGACAACTTCGCCCTGATCACTTGCAATGGGCAAAATCGGCTTCCGAGCCTCACACACATTCGGGACATTTCTCAATGGAAAATGTCAATCTCGGGCTCATTAACTCCGTTTTCACGCGTATACCGACAATTCGACGTTCAATTTGAACCACGAACTTCGAATACGCGACCAATCGAGACCCGAGTCTTTTCCCGGTTTCTCCTCGCTAGCCGTGGGACCCACGGGCTGCCCAAGGGCAACCGCCCTTTGCCCCAAAGCTTTCGGCTATTTCCCCTTTCTCTCTTGCCCTCAACTAGCCCAAAATATCTTTGGTCTTTCTAGTCAACACTCAAACCATTAACTACACCTCCATTAATGCTTCTTGGCTCTTCCTCATCAAGATACATGGAGGACATTCATCCTCATCTCCATTAGGGCAACCGACTTTTGCTAATGAGGCCCTTAATGGTGCTTTGTTTTGCTTAATTGCTCATTAGCTTCACATTTATATTGCCTACTTGTCATTAAGCTAATCACTCATGAAAGACACATGATCTTCCTAGTTTCTCCCTCTAGAAAATGCTCTCAACTTCTTAGGAACCAGCAGCAAGCAAAGAACTTCATGAAAACCGAAAACCAAGCCAAATATCTTTGGAGCTTAGGTCGGGATCCATAGCGGGCACTATTCCGACTTATATCCAAAATTCTTCAAACTTCATAGACGACATGTTTCGGACCCAAGGATTCCATTTCTGAACCCAGTTTTTTAGTTTGGAGTCATTTACTCATCGTTTTGGTCGTTTCGGGTGAAGTTGGAGCTCTCGGGTGAACAGTGACGCGTCACCAGCGTCACCAGCGTCCGTCACCGAGCGCCACCCGCGTCCGTCACCGAGCGCCACCCGCGTCCGTCGTCGAGCACCCCAGCGTCCGTCATCGAGCGTCACCAGTGCCTGTCACCGAGCTCCCCAGCGTCCGTCATCCAACACGCCCGTGCCCGTCGCCTAGCACGCCCGCGCCCGTCACCAGCACCACAAGCGCCCGTCATCCAGCACGCCCGTGCCCGTCACCAGCGCCACCCGCGCCCGTCACCAGCGCCACTAGCGCTCATCACCCAGCGCGTCCGTGCCCATCACCAGCACGCCCGCGCTCGTCACCAGCGCCACCAGCGCTCGTCACCCAGCACGCCCGCGCCCGTCATCCAGCACGCCCGCGCCCGTCATCCAGCACGCCCATGCCCGTCACCAGCGCCACCCGCGCCCGTCACCAGCGCCACCAGCGCTCGTCACCCAGCGCGTTCGTGCCCGTCACCAGCACGCCCGTGCCCGTCACCAGTGCCACCAGCGCTCGTCACCAGCACCACCCGTGCCCGTCGCCTAGCACGCCTGCGCCCGTCACCAGCACCACAAGCGCTCGTCACCCAGCGCGTCCGTGCCCGTCACCAGCACGCCCGCGCCCGTCATCCAGCACGCCCGTGCCCGTCACCAGCGCCACCCACGCCCGTCACCGGCGCCACCAGCGCTCGTCACCCAGCGCGTTCGTGCCCGTCACCAGCACGCCCGCGCTCGTCACCAGCGCCACCAGCGCTCGTCACCAGCACCACCCGTGCCCATCGCCTAGCACGCCCGCGCCCGTCACCAGCACCACAAGCGCCCGTCATCCAGCGCGCCCGTGCCCATCATCCGCCAGCACACCCGTGCCCATTGCTCGTGCCCATCACCGAGCGCCACCAGAGCCCGTCATCGAGCACGCCCGTGCCCACCAGCGCCCGTCATCGTGCCCGACGCCCGTCACCGTGCTTGACCGCGCCCGTGCACGTTCACCCTTGCACCCGAATATCCTTTTAAGGATTCCACCGAGTCACCCGACTCTCAAACACTTCCTCGGGGACTCGAAAGCTGGTTTTGCTCCATTTGGATGATCGGGGTGAAGTTGTCCATTTCTGTCGCTTGTTCGCGCCTCTGCGTGATGTACCGCTCATGTCGGTGTGCTTTGTGCTTTGGGTAGAACGGTTTACTCGGTGTTTCTAGGAATCCGCGAATGGGGCTTTCTCGGTGTTTCCAGAGTGTTCTGATGTGTTTGGAGACCACTGTGATCTCCGTTTGTCAAAAACGAGTCCTGAAGGCTTGTTAGGAGGCGTTCGTGACCATTGAAACGTCACTTGGGAGATCGGTATGATTTGCTTGGTCCGAACCGAAATGATTTCTTAGCCCCTGGGGGTTGTTGGGAGTGGGTGGTGCAAAGCTCGGACTTCAAGATTTTCCTAAATGAGCTCTGAGCACAAGATTCCCCGTGAAAGGGGCCCTTTTGTTACCGGAATGGTACTCGAGAAACCTAAATGGATTGTGCAATGCGATCGGGGTTTGTCTCCCAAGCTCTTGAGGTCCCTGGGATTGATTGGCGGAAATTTCGTGCACTAGCTATTTGTTAAAAGGGTCTCCAGCTATGTCTTTCTATAGAAAATGGCATATTTTTCCCGGGTCGGGATCCACTCGGGAGACCAAGATGAACTCCGAAACGCAGTCTGAATCCTGTTCCATGGTCCCGGTGGTCCTTGGGTGTGTGCAGGCCCGTTTCCGGGTGCCGTTTACTTGTCTGTGGATCGGGCGTCCCGGGAGCCCCGTTAGGAAGGCGTCTGCAAATGTTCGGGAGTGACCCGGCTTAAGCAGGAGGCTTCTGAAAAGCGCTCGGGGGTGCCATTGGTCATTTTGGTACCAAGAGGGATTTTTAAAGTCCCATATTGGATATCTTCTAACGCTCCGGTGATCCGGCGATGAATAGTGCCATAGTGCCGGCTTCTGTTATTTTGGGGTTCGTTGTTTATCTTCCCTTTTGATTGCCCTTCTAAGCCTTTTAGAGGACCTTGCTTCTCTTCTGTAGTCTGTGCTCCCACGTCCGTGCGTTCGCCTCTGATTGTCAGGTCATGAATAGTAATCTGAGCTTCGGCTGTGAGTCCTTTGTTGGAGCCAGTGGACTAAAATAGGGTGCTGACACCCGTTGTTTATGAAGAAACAAGAACCAATAATATCAAATTGTGCCGAACAATCACAAACAATCACACTTGTTTGTTCGAAGGAGTTCAATGAAGAACAAAGGAGAAAATCTCACCAAAATACCAGAATAATTTGCATAAGATCAGCTACTCAGCCTCCTTTATATAAGTCTAGGAGAAACTGGAAACTAATAAACTTGGCAACTGGAATAACCTTAGTTTCCTAAATCCAGAAATAATAAAGGAAACTAAATAAAGGTTATCTAGAATAGTTAGCAGTCTTTTATTCCATCTTCAGCATCTCATGGCAATTCAGTTGAATAAAGGCCTTTGGAGACCCAATTGAATTAGACACCTCTTGGCCCAAAAACCCCATCAGCAAGCTCTCCATAGCTTGTTGGATTTGTTTGGCCTTCGTCCGTGTGATTGGCCCACTCGGAACATATTAGCCTCCAAGATCTTGTGCATCAGCTCCTTCTTCACAAGTTCGACTTCCAAGCTCGTGTGCATCAGCCTCATTGTCATGCCCACGATCCTCATCACTTATAGAACTTACCAAATGCACCCTTTTCACATGCACTATATATAGCACCAAAGTCAGAATCTTGCATGTACAACTCCTTAAGATGTTCAAAACCAAGAAATTTAGCATTTAGAGTAGAGATAAGTACATACCTCCGTGATAATGCATCAGCTACCACGTTTTCTTTTCCTTGGTTGTACTGAATCACGTATGGAAACATCTCTATGAATTCGACCCACTTGGCATGTCTTCAATTCAGCTTGTTTTGCCCTTTCAAATGCTTCAATGATTCGTGGTCCGTGTATATGACAAATTCCTTCGACCACAAGTAGTGCTGTCACGTCTCCTAAGCGCGGACTAAAGCATAGAGTTCCTTGTCATATGTAGAATAATTCAAAGCGGCTCCACTTAGCTTCTCACTAAAGTAGGCAATCGATCATTTTTCCTGCATCAAAACAGCACCTCTACCAATCCCGGAAGCATCACATTCAATCTCGAAAGTTTTCAAAAAATCAGGTAAAACCAATAAAGGTGTAGAACAAAGCTTTTCCTTAATCAAATTAAATGCTTGCTCTTGCTCTACTCCCCATTTGAAACATATATCTTTCTTAACCACTTCCGTCAATGGAGCAGCCAAAGTACTAAAATCCTGCACAAATCGACTATAAAAACTGGCTAGACCATGAAAACTTCTTACCAACGTTACGGATTTCGGCGTCGGCCAATCCTTAATTTCTTTCACCTTTTCCTCATCAACCTGAATACCCTTGGAACTAACAACAAATCCCAAAAACATAACCCGATCCATGCAAAATGTACATTTCTTCAAGTTAGCATATAATTTTTCATGTCTCAATGCTTAAAGCACGCGTCGCAAATGATGGATGCGATCCTTCAAGCTCTCACTATACACCAAGATATCATCAAAATATACAACAACGAATTTTCCAATGAATGCACGCAAAACATGATTCATGAGTCTCATGAAAGTACTAGAAGCATTAGTTAATCCGAATAGCATAACTAATTACTCATACAAGCCATGTTTTGTTTTGAAAGCCATTTTCCACTCATCACCCTCTTTCATCCTAATCTGATGGTATCTGCTTTTCAAGTCTATTTTTGTAAATAAAGTGGAACCATGCAATTCATCCAACATATCATCTAATCGAGGAATGAGATGTCGATACTTTACTGTGATTTTGTTTACAGCGCGGCAATCAACACACATTCGCCAAGTACCATCTTTCTTTGGCACCAGCAACACCGAAATCGCACAAGGACTCATCCTTTCACGCACATGCCCTTTAGCTAAAAACTCGTCCATTTGCCTTTGAAGTTCCTTTGTCTCCTTTGAATTACTTCGATAAGCTGGCCAGTTCGGAATCGGGGCTCCTAGCACAAAGTCGATTTGATGTTCTATTCCCCTTATTGGTGGCAAACCATTAGGTAACTCCTTGGGAAAGACATCTCTAAATTCCTGCAAAAGAGAGGTAACACAACTTAGCAAAGAATAATTAATGTCAGAGAAATAAACCTCCTTGTGAACGAACAAGATCATTGGGCGATTAGTTTTGAATGCACTCTTGATCTCTCTTTCTTTTGCATAGAAACTCATTTTTTTTCTCTTTTCTCTCAACTAACTCTTTCCTCTCATCTATAGCTGAGCACTCTTTCTTTTCACTCTCCCGATTTTCTTCCTCTCTATTCTTACCAGTTTCCTCTCTCACTTGCTCACTCTATTTTTTTCTTTGAATCTCAGCTTCTACCTCACTTTTCTCACAAATTCATCTCTTGATTCGGAGCTGATCCTCATACACCTGATAAGGTGTCAATGGAACGAGTGTCACCTTTCTACCATCCTTGACAAAAGAGTATTGATTCTTATACCCATTATGTATTGCCTGTCTATTGAACTGCTAGGGCCTCCCAAGCAACATATGACTAGCAAGCATGGGCATTACATCACAAAGAACTTCATCCTTGTATCTCCCAATTGTAAAGGAAACCAGAACTTACTTGTTCACCTTCACTTCTCCACTTTCATTCAACCATTGCAACTTATATGGCCTAGGATGCTTCAATGTACGCAATCCCAACTTGTCAACAAGTAACTTACTAGTCACATTCACACAGCTAGCCCCGTCAATGATCAAATTACATACTCGATCATTCACGTGGCATCTAGTATGGAATATATTCTCCCTTTGCATATCAACTCTTTCTTTCTTCTTTTTTCCTTTTTTTTCTATATATTTCTTTTGGACGAATTTTTTTTTCTTTTTATTATTTTTGGACCTCCAATAAGATAAACTGAAATTTTAGGGTTCTTTAGGAAAGTTGGAATCGGCCAACAAAAATCACAACTTCTATCAATGATTTACGAACCCTAAGAACAATGGATAAAAAAAATGAAATAAGGTAGATGAAACCTGGATTGGAGCCAAAGCTCTGATACCAAATTGATGTGGACCTCATGAAGGATTGTGAAACCCGACGACCAACTTGAATCGATTCCCAGATCGCCAAACACAGATTTAGATAAAGATGATTATTGACCCATTGTTTATAAAGTAACAAGAACCAACAATATCAAGACAAGGATTATTGACCCGTTGTTTATGAAGAAACAAGAAACAATAATATCAAATTGTGCCGAACCATCACAAGCTGTCACACTTGTTCGTTCAAAGAAGTTCAATGAAGAACAAAGGAGAAAATCTCACAAAAATACCAAAATAGTTTGCCTTTGATCAGCTACTCAGCTTCCTTTATATAAGCCTAGGAGAAACTAGAAACTAATAAATTTGGCTACTGGAATAACCTTAGTTTTCTAAAACCAAAAATAACAAAAGAAACTAAATAAAAGCTATCTAGGATAGTTGGCAGTCTTTTATTCCATAGCTTGTTGGATTTGTCTGGCCTTCGCTCGTGTGATTGGTCCACTCGGAACATGCAAGCCTCCAAGATCTTGTGCATCAGCTCTCTCTTCACGAGTCCGACTTCCAAGCTCGTTGTACGGACCCGAATGTGGACTCTCGTCGGGGCCCGCATTGCGCGCTTTTGGATCGCGCGGCTTAGGGGTGTCCACCTTCCCGTGGGGACGCGTGACGAACATGCGTGAGAGAAGGAGTCGCCACTTATCATTTTATGACCCGAAGGTCGAGGGCGGATAAGTTACCCGGGTCTAGGGGTATGGAACACCTAGTTGTTGTTAAGGCATTGGTCTGTGCGGAACCGGAAAGTCCGTGTTCGGGGGTTCATGTTACGTGCGGGCCTATATCCCGCACGCCCTTTCGGTACTCTGGTTTGCTAGGCTTGCATGTTTTATTATTTACCGCGTGGATTAAGTTGCGCTCAGCTCGCACGTTTTGACACCGTAAACTCGATGAATTAAAGGATGTCGGTTGAGAAGCCAAGAGAGAAGTAAATCTGTGTGTCAGGGAATTGGTTCACAATCTTGCGTTACAATTCATCGAACCATGGAGGTTGAATCCCTGCGTGAACCAAAACCGCGAGATCTTGGATTTACTTGTGTCTGGGCAAGCATTAGACCGATTCGATTAATTCGACTCTCGGACCGTTCGCTCACCGACTGGAATTCTTACAGAATAAATGTACAAAATAAAATCCTTACAATGCTCTCAAAAACAATAAATACAAATTACAAAAGGGTCGAATTCCAGTCGTTTTGCGTTCGGTTATTATTCCACTCTAACTCACCGTGAGTTTAGGGAAAAGACCGAAGAACTGAAATTCAATGGACGCTCTTACTGAATAGGGCGTTGGACCCTGTGAGTGTTGATTAGGGTGTTGAATCCTGTGCTCGATGATTATGGCGTTGAACCCTAATATTATTCGGCCTAGGGATCAGGCTCGACCCGCATGGCAAACAGGTGCGGAAAGATAACACGCAACATGTTAATAACAGACAAAGTGTTTGTTATTGTCGTGTTTACGTGAATTAACAGATCATTAACCCAGGGGTGTTTTTGCAAGCAAATGCCATATGCTAAACAATCAAACATGTGCCAACGTTTTAGCATTCGGCTTTGTTTTGAGAACTTGACAAAGAGAGTCAAATCTCAAGTGTGTGGATTGCTTTTACAGTTGTTCTGTATTGTGACACTGAATTACCACTGAATTAACCAAACTCGTGTTTTGACTCTAGATTTGGAATCTAGAATTCCTCCTAACCATTATCTAGTGTTTGGTTAGGTCGAGTGAAAGGTTAATCAGCATTTCGCATGTTTTCTGACAGAGATAACCGTTCTAGTTACCCGAGTCTATGTTAGGATAACAGAAACTCATCAGTTAGTTAAGAAAAGGCTATGCAGATGAACCTGCACCTGAACAGGTAGCCCATTCTTATCCCGTACTGTAGTGTTTCTGTCATGCTAACCCTAAGGGTGTCGCTGAATTGTGAAAAGACAATTTTGCCCTTTATTTGAAAATTGTTTTCAAAAAAGGGGGAAACATCGCAGTGCGGGCCACCTCGGCCTGTAGCCGGTGTCAACCAAATCCCTGGATCGTCCAGGGTTGTGCAAGAACCCCGAAAAAACCAAAGAACCGGTCGATCTGCCCGGAAGTGATCTAGAAAGATCTTCTGTATCCTGACCTGAGCTACTTGGAATCAGGTAAAAACTCAAGTTGAGACACAGAAGCCCTTTTCAGACGTCCATGCTACATCGGACCGCGCGTTTCGGGTTTTGAAATTGATGAGTTTGAAAAGGGCACCAACGTCATTTGACAACTCGTCGACGCGAGTTATCAGTTAATGGCCAATTCGTGTAAACTTTATCAGTGTGAAGTGGGTTTAATCATGTGAGCGTCCCGATTAACCCGTTCGTGAAATTAATGCTTAAGGGTTGTGCCGAATGCATTAATTGTGGAAACGATTCGTGATTCGGCAACCAAGACAGGTCAAGAAAGACCGAGGATGATTCGGCCAACAATGGCCGAAACACCTTTTGGTCCTAATAGGCCCGAAAGGGTCTCCGAATTACGAATCCATGCAAAGTTTGGTTTGGAAAGACATTCATGTGAGATTGCGACAATAATGTAAATTGCAAATTACACGAAAGCCGAGAACGGACTCAAAACGGGAAGAGGAAGCCTCATGCGACCCGTACGAGTCTAAGAGGCTCTCGGTTATTTCTCCTAGGAGATAGCCGAGAGGTCCCATGGCCCGAATGGGGTTCCACGAGGTTTCCCCGTCTCGTTTCGAATCATTTCTCGCATGCTTAAATGACAAACATGATAAATGACACGATTAAACGAAAGTCGGTATTGCCATAATTTGAATAACGCATTCGAACATGGAAACATGCACAAACAAGTTATTTAAGGAATCGATAAAACAATACCGACTTCATGCACGTGAGAAAATACGATGAAACTCGGGAATCGAACTTGGATCGGGTCAAGAAGATCGTTCCTTGCCCGAAAGGAGCAAGAGAGCATTCGGTCACCTCCCTCAGAGGGAAACTCGTGAGCTCTTTGCCTTTCCCGGGTCGGGATGTTCTTCTCGACTACGATCCAAGTGTTTCCCGACATGCTAGCATATAAATCGAGGATAAATATGCATGGTATAACATGGAAAGTGCATAAAGATTAAAACTTGGAAATAAAACATACATAAAACCCCTTATAACTCCATAAACGCAATGAGAATGTAAAAGTCCTAGCTCCTCTAAGTCGGGAATGGCCATACCTAGTCCCGAGATGCGGGATGGGACCTTCAAGAGTCGGGTTGGACCGTTGATGGGTCGGGTTTGGGCTGTTTTCCGTTGAACAGACCCGAATGGCATCAAACAGACCCGGCTGAAATACTGGACAGACCCGACTGGCACAAGTCGGGTCGGACGTCGCCACGGAGGCTCCCGATGGAGTTTTGAGGCACGGTCAGTGGCTCCTGACTCCTAACTGACCCCCGGAGGTGACTGTGGTGGTCGTTTGGTCCCAGAGTTATCGGGTCGACCCGTACAGCCCTGCAAAGATCACGGAAAACAGAGCACGTCTGGAAATTCGGACCCGTCTGGCACCAGTCGGGTCGGACGTCGCCACGGAGGCTCCCGATGGAATTTTGAGGCAAGGTCAGCGGCTCCTGACTCCTAACTGACCCCCGGAGGTGGCTGTGGTGGTCTTTTGGTCCCAGAGTTATCGCGTCGACCCGTACAGCCCTGCAAAGATCACGGAAAACAGAGCATGTCTGGAAATTCGGACCTGTCTGGCACCAGTCGGGTCGGACGTTGCTACGGAGGCTCCCGATGGAATTTTTGAGCAAGGCCAACGGCTCCCGACTGCTAACTCACCTCTAGAGGTGGCTGTGGTGGTCGTTTTCCGAAAAGAGTCTCGGATCGACCCGATCTGCAAGAAAACCGCACAAACAGTCAGAAATTTCGACCCGACTGGGCAGTCGGGCTGTTTCTTCTTCCTGGGGTTAAACCGACGGGTTTTTCTTGGATTTCTTGACTCCTTGACACCCTAGGGTTGTGTGGGGAGGTGTTTGATGGGTTTTGGTAGCTCAAACCGACTTGGAAAGGCTTGAAACCCGGTTTGACATTTTTTACCCGAGAAGGACCAAATCTGTCCAGATTTTGTTCAAGGCTGGTTCTATGGCTTAGAGGCTTCAAACTTAAAATCTAAGTTCAGAAATGGATAGAGGGGGTCAAAAAATGTGGGATATGAAGTTTGGTAAAGTTTGGATTTAAGCCGGGATGGATTCCGACTTAAGACTTTGCCCGGTTTTGCTTGGTTTTGCTTGCTGGAAATGGCTGAAGCTTGCTGCGGTTTGCTATGGAGTTTGAGAGCTTTTGAAGAGTGAGAAATGCTAGAGAGAGAGTGCTTGAAGGTGTCTGATTAAGTTAATGACTTGGAAAGTATATATAGGCTATGCTTAAGTGCAATTAAGTGTGAAAAGTGCAATTAAGGGGCATGGATTAGGAGATCCGAATTTGTTTAATGAAGGAAGAAGATATTCTTGCAAGTGGCATTGATGGAGAAGAGATAAAACATTAATGAGCATTGATGGGGAGTTGGAGTGCAAGAATGAAACACTTAGATATTTTAGGGGATAAGTGTGCAAGTTGTCTTCTTATCTTCATGGAGATGAAGAAGACAAAGGAGAGGACACCTAGGGCAAGGATGGGGCGGCTAGGCCTAATCCGTGGGTCCCACGACCTAAGAGAAGAATCCGGGAGAAAGCTCGGGTCTCGATTGGTCGCGTATTCGAAGTTCGTGGTTCGAATTGAACGTTGAATTGTCGATATGCGCGAGAAAACGGGTTTAATGAGCCTGAGATTGGCATTTTTCATGGAGAAATGCCCCGGAAGCATATGAGGCTCGGAAGCCGGTTTTGCTCATTGCAGATGACCAGAGCGAAGTTGTCCGCTTCTGACAGCATATCTTGTGTCTGCATCTCACGTTGGTCATTTTGACATAAATTGTCAGACAACGTGAACAATTATCCCTTAAGCCGGTAATGCTAACGTGGGGCCGGAGACGTCCTAGGAGGCCGAAACTGGATTTCTCAGGATGATTTCTGAGTTGCTTGGGCACTCCGAATTACTGTAATCTCTGTTTGTCGAGATCAAACCTCCAAGAACTTGAAAAGTGTATCTGAGACCTCTAAAGCACTGCTCGGGAGGTCTAGATGAGTCGTGTGATTTATTCCGACGATTCCACATTGAGCCTTGAGAAGGCTAGCATTGTGTAACGTAAGCATTTGGCGTTAAGTTTCCCCAAAGAGGACCTCCGGATATGGATTTCCACTGAAAATGGCCATTTCCGCTCCTGGGAGGTTACTCGGGAAACTGAAAAGGGTTTTGCTGTCTGTTTTGCCCAATTGTGAATGTCTGCTAGAGTTTTCCGGGCAATGCAGTATGAACTTCGTTTGCCGTAATTCCATCAGACCATTCTCCGGCTATGCTCTTCTGAAGAGGGGTATGCTTGTTTTACCGTTCGGAAGTCATTTGAAGTGTCTGTGTGACTTCCAAGAGACAATCTGAAGCATTGTTCATGCTCTGTGTGCTGATGGGGCATGGCCGCGTCTGATATTTGGAATTAACTTTTCTCCAGGAAACCGGCATTTTTGGACTTCCACTGTAAAGTTGTCTGTATACAGAAGTTGTTCTGTATAGAGCAGATGATTTGCAAAATGCCTTTGGGGACACTTTTTATCTGTTTGGCATTGGAGTGGATTTTTGGAGTCCAATATTGGCTATCTTCCGACAATCGAGCAAACTATCGAAAAATAGTACCGTCCGTGTAGTATACTGAAAATGCCGGTTTTGGACATTGTTGAATTCTCTGGTCGCTCTGTTGCCGTTTGGTGACCCCGGGAGTCCTTCTGTCACATCCATGGGTCATTTGCTCAATTTTGCTAACTTGAGGATGAATAGTGATTTCTTGCTCTGCCGAGCCGTTTTCTGTGTTCTGCTCAAGTCGTGGCTTGGATCATTGCTAATATCGTTGTTTGGAATGGTGACCCAAAAATGGGGTGCTGACACTCGTGTGCATCAGCCTCATTGTCATGCCTGTCAGCACCCCATTTTGGTCCACTGGTTCCAACAAAGGACTCCCGGCCGAAGCTCGGATTACTATTCATGACTTGACAATTGGAGGCGAACGCGCGGACGTGGGAGCACGAACTACAGAAGATAAGCAGGGTCCTCCAAAAAGGCTCAGAAGGGCAATCAAAAGGGAAGATAAACAACGAACCCCAAAACAGCAGAAGTCGGCACTATGACACTATTCATCGCCGGATCACCGGAGCGTCAGAAGATATCCAATATGGGACTTTAAAAATCCATCTTGGTACCAAAATGACCAATGGCACCTCCAAGCGCATTTCAAAAGCCTCCTGCTTAAGCCGGGGCACTCCCGAACATTTGCAGACGCCTTCTTGACGGGGCTCCTGGGACGCTCGATCCACGGACAAGTAAACGACACTCGGAAACAGGCCTGCACACACCCAAGGACCACCAGGACCATGGAACAGGATTCAGACTGCGTTTCAGAGCTCATCTTGGTCTCCCGAGTGGATCCCGACCGGGAAAAAGAGGCATTTTCTATAGAAAGACATGGCCGAAGACTCTTTTAACAATTCGTCAGCGCATGAAATCTGCGCCAATCAATCCCAGGGACCTCAAGGGCTTGGGAAATAAACCCCGATCGCATTGCATAATCCATTTAAGTTTCTCGAGTACCATTCCGGTAACAAAATGGCCCCTTTCATGAGGAATCTTGTGCTCAGAGCTCATTTGGGAAAATGTTGACGTTCGAGCTTTGCACCACCCACTCCCAACAACCCCCAGGGGCTAGGAAATCATTTCGGTTCGGACCAAGCAAATCATACCGATCTCCCAAGTGATCTTTCAATGGTCACGAATGCCTCCCAACAAGCCTTCGAGACTCATTTTTGACAAACGAAGATCATAGTGGTCTCTGAACACATCAGAACACTCGGGAAACACTGAGAAAGCCCCATTCGCGGATTCCTAGGATGCCTCCAGATATCAATCTCCAACCGGGGCCGACAAGTAAGCCGTTCTGCCCAAAGCACAAAGCACGCCGACACGAGCAGTACATCACGCAGAGGCGCGAACAAGCGACAGAAATGGACAACTTCACCCCGATCATCCAAACGGATCAAAGACGGCTTTCGAGTCCCCGGGTCACCTGAGCATTCACTTACAAGAAGCGTGTCAATATTAGGCTCATTAAAACTGTATTCGCGCATACATCGATAATTTGTCGTTCAAGCGAACCACGGAAATCGAATGCGCGATCAATCGAGCCCCGAGCTTCTTCCGACTTTCTTCCTAATCAAGTGGGACCCTTAAGCTAGCCAAGCCGAGCCGAGCCGAGCCAAGCCGCGAGCCATGGCTCTCCTCTAAAGACAAGCCAAATGTGCCTCATCCACCCATTTTTCAAAATATCTCTTACACCCATCAATTCCACTCTTCCATCCGTCAACTCCACTCTTCCATCCATCACTTCCCATCACCTTTCAAGACAACTTCCCCTCCTTAATCCATCTTAAAAATTTGGATCCCCCTAACCCTCTCCTTAATTGTGCTTTGTTTTCACTAATTGAGCCATTAAAGCCACATTTATAAGCCTATTGGGTCATTAACTTAATCACAACTCCTCTTGCACTCTCTCTCTAGCTTTCTCACTCAAAAACTCTCTCAAATTCCTCTCAAACTCCAACATTTCGTTCAGCCCAAGCACAACCCGGCTCAAGGCCAAAATTGTCGGAAAACTCAACCGTTTTCCGGCGACCGCCACTCAACCCAAATCAAACTTGACCAAACTTCATATCCTACACGTACTTGCATTCGAAGTCCATTTCCGGTGTTAGTTTCAGCATTTGAAGCTTCCAGCATGCAGTTCCAGCCCAATCCAGAATCGGGTCCCTAGGGAGTTTCCCGGTTTCTATGCGAGTTCTTCCTTCCCGACTTATCTGAGCTTCAACCAAACTTCATGCCCACATGTATTTGACCTCCCGAGTCCATTTCTGGTGTTAGTTTCATGATTCGGAGCCTCCAGCATCCCGTTCCAGCCCAATCCAGATTCGGGTTCCTAGGGAGTTTCTCGATTTCTAGGCGAGTTCTTCCTTCCCGACTTATCCGAGCCTCAAACAAACTTCATACCCCACATGTATTTGACCTCCCGAGTCCATTTTCAGTCTTAGATTTTCATTTGGAAGCTTCCTGCAGTCTGTTTTGCCCCTGTCCAGAATCGGGCTCCCTAGACGGTTTCACGGCTTCCAGGGCTTCTTCGATGCCATTCCTTCCCACGACCATGGCGAGTCGTGCCATCACTTTCTAAGGGTTCCTCATGACCCTTACTCTCCCCCGTGACGAGGTGGTCACGTGCCGAGAGCCTTTTAACCGCGCAAGACCGCCCTTTCCAATCTTTTCCTTTACCGGGTTTTCACATTTTTTTTATCGGTTTCTCTTTGCATTTCCGGTTGAAATCAGTCGTGCGCACACCACAAGCTGGTCTCGAACACCAAGAGCAGTCCCTTAGGAGTCGAAGGAACTCAAGCCAGCTTGGTGCAACACTCGGAGCCCCCTTTGCAGCCGTTTCAACCCAAACAGCCCAGTCGGGTCTGTTCCTTTGGTTTTCTTTTCTAACCCGAATTTTACAGGAACATACAGGTCAGCTCGGGTTGAACCTCGCTATGAGCCACCTATCATCGTGATCCTCAGTCAGTTATAAGTCCAATGCCACCGACCTTGCATCAAAAGACCATCGGGAGCCTCCTGTGGAGCCGTTTCTTCATCGGGTGCCAGTCGGATCTGTTTTGACCCGACTGGGTCTGTCTTTTTTTTACTGACCCGAGTTTGTTTTTTGATTTCTGGAAAATCTACACGTGTTCTCCTCCTGAAATAACCACAGGCGTGATCCTTAGTCTCTTGGGAATCCAACGCAACTGGCCCCGCGCGAAAATTGCATCCCGATCAACTGGTACAGCCTCGACAAGTCGGACTGCCAGTCGGGTCTGCCAGTCGACCCGACTGTACTGATTCGGGTCTCTTTGTTCTAGCTGAGTCTCCCAACTCCCTTTTCCACTTCTCCAACTCTTTCCTCGTGTTCTGAGGCTAGGTATAACCTCCCTACGACTTAGAGGGGTTAGGTCTTCAATCCTTGGTTGTTGTGGGGTGATAAGGTGATTAATAACTGTATTGCATGCAAGCTTGGATTTTTATTCGTTTTTATGCATGTTCACATTGTTCGTCATGTTCATACATCATTATATTATGTCCATCATGACGAGAAATGTTTAGAGTTGCGTAGGAAGAGGCCATCATGGTCCGGTCATGCCACAAAGTCTCACGGTTAGGTTCTACGGGAAGGGACCGCGAGGTTTCGCGGCTCACCCGTGACCTAAGTGGTCTCTTCTTCCCCGCATACATTCACTTCCCGTATCCTTATAATGTTTGCTGTCATGATATGATAACATGGTGGAAACGGACTCGAATCTAGGTCGCAGAGTCCATGATGGCTCGGGAAAACCAAGGGCACCCTTCGGTCATACCCTACGGGGTGAACCAAAGAGGTCCTCATGATCCTTTTGGGCCACCCGTGGTCTCTTTGTCTCGATTTGGGATGGATTCCACGTTTTATTTTAGCTTATCATTATCACATGAGTCGATGTCGTTTTATCGATTCCTTTTAAATACGATATTTGCATTTGCATTACGTGCTTGTTTGCGCACCCAAGATCATGGCGGCATCGGCTTTATAGAATGTGTGTTATTATCATGTTTGACGTTTTATGCATGCAAGAAATGATTAGAACCAATACGAAAGACCATCCGGAATTCAAATTGAGTCAAGGAAAAATTCGGTCATCTCCATTATGGAATGACCGAATTCCCCGTGACCCTCTTTGAGTTTAAGTTGGCCTCTTTTGTCGCTTCGAAATCGGCTCTTGGAATTGAGTGTAATTTCTTTTTTCGTTTAATCGTTGATTACACATTAGCTCCCATGTTAGGCGCGTTAGTTTTTGACGATCGCCCATCAAATCCATAACATTTGCGAATCGAAGACATAATCACTAAATAATCCCACAAACAGGGAAATGGAACGTGTCATTTGGCTAATTAAACCATTCGGCCAAAATAATTGGACAAACCGAATATCAATTCGTAAACGCATCGACGGATTACGAAACGATGGAAATGCCCTTTTCAAAATCCACAATTTCATAACATTGAGACGCATAACACGAATAAAATCAGTCTAGGGAGCACTCACATACTACGACTCGAGCCCGAGCCCAATTTGAGGCGGCTCAAGTCGAAATATGTGAGTTCTCTTTGGATCTCTTTGTGTCATGCGATCTCCATTTTACACGTGCACTTCACACATTTTACCACCCAAGGGCATAACCGTCATTTCGTGATCCGTCGATATCCTAGGTGTTAAGGAGACCGAAACACCACGATCTATGGATAGACAGGGGCAGCCCGTTCGGGTGCGAGTTTCATTCGCATGGCCCATTTCATCCACTTTCAGTATTTCTATCCTCTTATCGTAGATTCGGTAGTTAGCATTATTATTTTTGTCACAAAACATATAAAATCGGATTAATCATGCATTTGACTTAATCAAATATTAGTAACTGATTAAATCACGTACATTCGGCCTAATACAGAACTTGTCTGTAATTGTCTGTTTTCGTCCGTTTTTCATCCGTTTTATCATTTTTTTTTCTATTTTCCATTCGCTTTTGCTGATTTGTCACGGCTCGGGTCCGAACCCTTAGGTTACGTAATATACGGGGTCCAACGCCCCAAATCACCGAACACGAGGTCCAACGCCTCCTAACTCACTGAGCGCGTGCAACCCAAGTGCGGAATGGGATCTAGCCTCGAGTCACCATCACACTCCAAGTATGGCCTATGTGGAAGGCGATTTGGATTGAATGTGTGAATCGCGGTTAGATATCACCCGAGAGCTCGATCGATACGACGGTTTCAGTAAGAATCAATCGATTCTTCTATCATCCGTCGGTCTGATCGGACCCGACCCCCGGCTCTTTGAGCCTACGTTGCTTTAATTTATTTATCGGTCGTTCAAAATACACGGTGAGCTGGAGAGGAATATTGACCCAATACGAGCTGATCGGGGATTCATTTATTCAATTGTAATTTGTATTTCTTTGAGAGAACACTATAAGGAACTTTATTTGTATATTCATTTGTAAGGATCCCCGATCGGCGAGCAAGAGGTCCGAGTGTCGAATCGGTTAAATTGGTCTATTGTTACCAAGAGATGAGTAAGCTCGAACACTCGTGGTCTCGTTTTGCGCGGGGAATCAACCATCACGGTTCGACGAACTGTAACGCGAAGATAGTGAACCGATTTCTCGAGACGCAAGCCTACTTTTTCTCTCGGGACCTTAGCCCAATTTGATCATTTCATCGACTTTACGGTGTCAAAACGAGCGAGTCAAGTGCAACCCTAAATCACATGGTAAATAAACAAAACGGCAAGCCTAGCAAACTAGAGTACCGAATGGGCGTGCGGGATATAGGCCCGTGCGTAATAGAACCCCCGAATTCGGAATTTTCGGTTCCGTACGACCATTACCTTAGCATTTAGGTGTACCCCGTATCCCTAGACCCGGGCGACTTAACAGCCCTCGACCTACGGGTCGTAAACAGTAAGTGGCGACTCCTTCTCACGCGGGTCCGTCACGCATCCCCGGGAAGGTGGACACTCCCAAGCTGCGTTGCATTAGGCGCGCGCATTGCGTGCCCCGACGAGATGGAAATTCGGGTGCGCACAATGCCCATGATCCTCATCATGGGTCTATACATATTGCCGAGTGGGAATCGTCGAGGTATTTGTACAAATAGGTATAATCCATGGAATCGCATAAACTATCTGTCAGCACCCCATTTTGGTCCACCGTGAGAAGGAGTCATGATTAACAAGAGAAAAGCAGGGTCCACTAGAAGAGCACAGGAGGGCAATCAGAAGAGTAAACAAACGACGAGCCCCGAAGCAATAGGAGTTGGCACAGTGGCACTATTCATCACCGAATCACCGAAGCATCGAAAGGTGCCAAATATGGAACTCTAAAAATCCCTCTCGGTGCCAAAGTGACCGATGACATGTCCGGGCGCGCTTCGGAGGCATCCTGCTTAAGCCGGGGTACCCCCGAACTCTCACAGGCGCCTTTTCTGACAAGGCTCCCGGGGCGCCCGATCCACGAACGAACAAACGGCACCCGGAAATAGGCCTACACACACCCAAGGACCACCAGGACCATGAAACAAGATTCAGACTGCGTTTCAGGGTTCATCTTGGTCTCTCGAGTGGATTCCGACCCGGGAAAAAGGGGCCCTTTTCTATAGAAAGACATAGCCGGAGACCCTTTTAACAAATCGTTAGTGCCGAAATTTGTGCCAATCAATCCCAGGGACCTCAAGGGCTTGGGAGTTAAATCCCGATCGCATTGCAAAATCCATTTAGGTTTCCCGAGTACCATTCCAGTAACAAAAGGGCCCCTTTTACGGGGAATCTTGTGCTCATAGCTCATTCGGGAAAATGTTGACATCCGAGCTTTGCACCACCCACTCCCAACAACCCCCAGGGGCTAGGAAATCATTTCGGTTCCAACCAAGCAAGTCATACCGATCTCCTGAGTGACATTTCAATGGTCATGAACGCCTCCCGACAAGCCTTCGGGACTCATTTTTGACAAACGGAGATCACAGTTGTCTTTGAACACATCAGAACACTCGGGAAACACTGAGAAAGCCCCGTTCACGGATTCCTAGGTCATCTCCGGTTATCGATCTCCAGCCGGGGTCGGTGAGTAAACCGTTCTGCCCAAAGCACAAAGCACACCGACACGAGCGATACAGCACGTAGAGGCGCGAACATGCGACAGAAACGGACAACTTCGCTCCGATCATCCAAACGGAGCAAAACCGGCTTTTAAGTGCCCGGGCTACCCGAGCATTTACTTACACGGTGCATGTCAATATTAGGCTCATTAAAATCGCATTCGCACATACATCGATAATTCGTCGTTCAAACAAGCCACGAAAATCAAACGCGGTACCAATCGAGCCCCGAGCTTCTTTCGGCTTTCTTTCTAGTCAAGTGGGACCCTTGAGCTAGCCAAGCCATGCCGAGCCAAGCCAAGCTGCAAGCCATGGCTTCTCTCTAGGGGTGGCTAAAAGCAAGCCAACTCTCTCCCATCCACCCATTTCAAAATATCTCTTACACCCCATCACTTCTCTTCTTTCATCCATCACCTCCCATAAACTTTTCAAGACAACTTCCCCTCTCTAATCCCTCTTAAAAGTTCGGATGCACTAAGCACCCCCCTCTAATTGCACTTAATTTCACTAATTTTGCATCATTAGCCTTCCTATATAAGCCTCTTGGGTCATTAAGTTAATCACAACTCCTCTTGCACTCTCTCTCTAGCTTTCTCACTCAAAAACTCTCTCAAACTCCAACATTTCGTTCAGCTCAAGCACAGCCCGGCTCAAGGCCAAAATAGCCGAAAAACTCAACTGTTTTCCGGCGACCGCCACTCTACTCGAACCAAACTTGACCAATCTTCATATCCCACACATACTTGACCTCCCGAGTCCATTTCCGGTGTTAGTTTCGGCATTTGAAGCTTCCAGCATGCAGTTCCAGCCCAGTTCAGAATCGGGTCCCTAGGGAGTTTCCCGGTTTCTAGGCGAGTTCTTCCTTCTCGACTTAAGCAAACTCAACAAAACTTCATATCCCACATGTTTTCGACCTCCTAAGTCCATTTACGACCTTAGAATTTTCATTTAAAGCTCCCAGCACCTCGTTCCAGCTCTGTCCAGAAACAGTCCCTTAAGCGTTTTCCCGGTTTCTAAGCGAGTTCTTCCATCTCGACTTAAGCAAATTCAACCAAACTTCATATCCCACATGTTTTCGACCTCCTAAGTCCATTTCCGAGCTTAGTTTTTGCATTTGAACCCTCCAGCCCCGCGTTCCAGAGTTGAGCAGAATCGGGTTTCACGAGTGCATCCCGGGCTTCCTCGATGTCTTCTCCATCTCACGACTAAGGCGAGTCGTGCCATCACTTTCTAAGGGTTCCTCACGACCCTCACTCTCCCCTGTGACAAGGTGGTTGCGTGCCGAGAGCCATTCAACCATGCACCTCCGCCATTTCTCTCCTTTCTCCCTTCTTGGATCTTTTCAGTTTTTACCGGTTTTCTTTGCATCTTCCAGAAAATTATAGGCATGCAATCCTCATGAAACCACCACAGGAGTGATTCTCATTCAATTAGGAGTCCAATGCCACCGACCTTGCTTCAAAAGACCACCGGGAGCCTCCCGTAGAGTCGTTTCTTCATCGGGTGCCAGTCGGGTTTGTTCCTCTAGTTTTCTTTTCTAACCCAAACTTTGCAGGAACGTACAGATCAGCTCGGGTTGAATCTCGCTACAAGCCACCTATCACCGTGATCCTCAGTCAGTTATGAGTCCAATGGAACCAACCTTACATCAAAAGACCACCGGGAGCCTCTTGTGGAGCCGTTTCTTCATCGGGTGCCAGTGGGTCTATTTTGACCCGACTGGGTCTGTCCTTTTTTACTGACCCGAATTTATTTTTGATTTCCGGAAAATCTACGCATGCTCTCCTCCCGAAACCACCACAGGCACGATCCTTAGTCTCTTGGGAATCCAACGCAACTGGCCCCGCGCGAAAATTCCATCCCGATCAACTGGTACAGCCCCGACAAGCCAGACTGCCAGTCGGGTCTACCAGTCGACCCGACTACACTGGTTCGGGTCTGTTCGTTACAGCCGAGTCTCCCAACTCCCTTTGCCACTTCTCTGACTCCTTCCTCGTGTCCTGAGGCTAGGTAAAACTCCTCTACGACTTAGCGAAGCTAGGATCTTCGATACTTGTTTGTTATGGGGTTAGGGTGGTTAACAAACCGAAATGCATGCAAGTTCAAGTTTTTATATATTCCCATGCAAATGTACGTCGTTTATCACGTTGCACGTCCATATAACGTATGTACCATGATGGGAAATGGTTAGGATCGAGGTAGGAGAGACGTCTAAGCTACGGTCGAACCAAGGGAACCCACGGCCTAGTCCCAAGGAAGGGACCCGTGAGCTCTCTTGGCTCACCCGAGGCTAGGGTGGCCTCTCCTTCCCCGAAGTTAGTTGGTTCCCGTGTTTTTTTCCGTCGTTTATCTCATGTAATGTATTAGTATGACGGGAAAGGATTTAGATCGGAATTGAAGAGCTTATCTTGACCCGTGTGAGCCATGGAAACTCACTGCCACTCTTGAGGGGATGTGGCCGAGAGTTCCCTTGGACCACACGGGTCCAAGGAGACCTATTTCATTTCGAAATAGATCGGTTCCCGTGTTTTCGCGTTTTACCATTGCATGAATCGACGCCGTTTTACCGATTCCTTTATATATATATATATATTGTATGTGTTCGTTTGTGTGTTCGGTTGTGTTTCGAGATCTTGGCGGCGTCGATTTCCTTCCATTTTCATCGAAATATGTGTTATTATTGTGAACGATGTATTATGTATGCAAGGTACGGCTAGAATCGACGTAGGAGACTCTCCATAACCCAAGTTGGGTCAAGGAGAGCTCTCGGCCTAACCCTTGGAGAGATGGCCGAGTGCCCTTTGACCCTTCCCGGGTTTTGGACGGTCTCCTTCGTTGCTTCGGAAGCGTCCCTTGGAATTGAGTGTATTCATATTTTGCGTTTTTATCGTTGATCATGTGCCAGCAGCCTCCTAGGAGAGTTAGTTTTTAGAAGATTATTCGTCAAGTCCACAATTCCTCGATATAAGATCACTACCACCGAATAATTTCACAAATGGGAGAAACTGGACGTATCATTCGGTTAATTAAATCACTTGGACTAAATAATTGGATAAATTGATTGCTAATTCGTAAGCGCATTGATGGTTCACGGAACGGCGAAAATGCCATTTTCTTTAAAAGCTCACAATTTCAAAGCACCGAGACGTGTAACACGAATAGAATCGGTGTCTAGCAAGTACTCGCGTACTATGACTCGAGTCCGGGCCCAATTTGAGGCGGCTCGAGTCAAGATGCGCGAGTCCTTTTTAGACCTCTTCGTGTCACGCGATCTTTAATTTATATGTTAACTACACACGTTTTACCGATCAAGGGCATAATCGTCATTCCGCACTTCACCGATATCCTAGGCATTAGGGAGTCGGAAACACCTCGATCTATGGACGGAAAAGGGCGACCCGTTCGGGTGCGAGTTTCATTCGCACGGCCTATTCCGTTCACTTTCGGTGTTTCTATCTCCCTATTGTAGATTCGGTAGTGAGCATTTTATTTCTGTCGCAAAACACGAAAAATCGGATTAATCATGCATTTGGCTTAATCAAACATTAGATAATGGATAGGCGGAATGCTAGATTCTAATCTAGAGTCAAAATACGGGTTTGGCGAATTCGGTGAAACCGCAGTGATACCTCACAGAATAGAGTTCTAAAACAAATTCACACATTTAATTGGCCTAGAACCACATCCCAGCCCACCTCTTTGTTGGCCTAGGTTAGATACATTGTTTGCTAATCAACCCCGGTTAATAATTGATTAAGTCAAGTACATTCGACTTAATATACAACTTGTCTGTATTTATCTATATTTGTCAATTTTCTCCTGTTTTCCATTTGCTTTTGCTGATTTGTCGTGGTTCAGGTTCGAGCCCATAGGTTACGTGTTGCACGGGGCCCAACGCCCCAAATCACCGAACACGAGATCTAACGCCTCCTAACTCACTGAGCGCGTGCAACCCGAGTGCGGAATGGGATCTTGCCTCGAGTCACCATCACACTCCAAATGTGGCCTATGTGGAAGGCAATTTGGATTGGATGTGTGAAACGTGTTTACATATCACCCGGGAGCTCGATCGGTCCAACGGTTATAGTGAGAACTAATCGGTTCTCCTGCAAACTGTCGGTTCGATTGGACCTGACCCCCGGCTCTTCGAGCCCGCGTTGCCTTAATTTATTTATCGGTTATTCAAAATACACGGAGAGCCAGAATGGAATATTGGCCCAATTTAAACCGATCGGGTTCCATTTACTTATTCAGTCGTACTTTGTAATTATTCGAGAGAACATTGCGAGGATTTTATCTGTACATTCACTCATTCATTTGTAAGGATCCCCAATCGGCGAGCGAGAGGTTCGAGTGTCAAACCGGTCAAGTCGGTCTATTGTTACCAAGAGATGAGTAAGCTCGAATACTCGTGGTTTTGGTTCGCGCAGGGAATCGACCATCACGGTTCGATGAACTGTAACGCTAAGATAGTGAACCGATTCCTCGACGCACAAGCTTACTCATCTTTCGGATCATTGGCCCAACTTGATCAATTCATTGACATTATGGTGTCAAAACGGGCGAGTCAAGTGCAACCCTAAATCACGTGGTAAATAAACAAAATGGCAAGCCTAGCAAACTAGAGTACCGAAAGGGCGTGCGGGATATAGGCCCACACGTAATAGAACCCCCGAATTCAGAATTTTCGGTTCCGTATGACCATTGCCTTAGCATTTAGGTGTACCTCGTACCCCTAGACCCGGGTAACTTGCCGGCCCTTGACCTTCGGGTCGTAAAATGGCAAGTGGCGACTCCTTCTCACGCGCGTCCGTCGCGCGTCCCCGGGAAGGTGGACATTCCCTGTGCGCACCCGAATTTAATCTCGTCGGGGCACGCATGCGCGAAGCCTAGGCAACGCGGCTTGGGAGTGTCCACCTTCCCGGGGACGCGCGACGGACACGCGTGAGAAGGAGTCGCCACTTACTGTTTACGACCCGTAGGTCGAGGGCCGTTGAGTCGCCCGGGTCTAGGGGTACGGGGTACACCTAAATGCTAAGGCAATGGTCATGCGGAACCGAAAATTTTGAATTCGGAGGTTCTATTACGTGCTAGGCTTGCCGTTTCATTTATTTACCGCGTGATTTAGGGTCGCACTTGACTCGCCCATTTTGACACCTTAAAGTCGTTGAATTGATCGAGTTGGGCCAAGAATCCGAGAGATGAGTAGGCTTGTGCATCGAGGAATCGGTTCACTATCTTAGCGTTACAGTTCATCGAACCGTGATGGTTGATTCCCTGCGCGAACCGAAACCGCGAGCATTTGAGCTTACTCATCTCTTGATAATAATGGACCGACTTGACCGGTTCGACACTCGGACCTCTCACTTGCCGATCGGGGATCCTTACAAATGAATGAGTAGATGTACAAATAAGGTCCTCACAATGTACACTCGAATAATTACAGAATACAACTGAATAAAGTAAATGGATCCCGATCGGTTTGCATTGGGCCAATATTCCGCTCCGGCTCACCATGTGTTTTGAATAATCGATAAACAAATTAAGGCAACGCGGGCTCAAGGAGCCGGGGGTTGGGTCCGATCGATCCAACGGTTTGCAGGTGAACTGGTTGATTCCCACTGTAACCGTTGGACCGATCGAGCTCCCGGGTGATATCTAAACCCGTTTCACGCACCCAATCCAAATTGCCTTCCACATAGGCCGTATTCGGAGTGTGACGGTGAATCGAGACTAGATCCCATTCCGCACTCGGGTTGCACGCGCTCGGTGAATTAGGAGGCGTTGGACCTCGTGTTCGGTGATTTAGGGCTTTGGACCCCGTGCAACACGTAACCTATAGGCTCGGGCCCGAACCGCAACAAATCAGCAAAAAGTAGATAGAGAACAGGAGAAAACTAACAAACTGATGAAAAACAGACAATAACTGACGAGTATCGGTGAATACAGACAAGTTGTGTGTTAAGTCGAATGTACGTGATTTAATTAGTTGTTAACCGAGGTTGATTAGCAAACAATGTGTATAGCCTAAGCAAACACAGATGGTGGACTAGAATGTGGTTCTAAGCCGATTATATGGGTGGATTTGTTTTAGTGCTCTTATTCGGTTAAGCGTCACTGCAGTTTCACCGAATTAACCAAACTTGTGTTTTGACTCTAAATTGAAATCTAATATTCCGCCTATCCATTATCGAATGTTTGTTTAGGTCGAGTGCACGATTAATCCGGTTCCTTGTATTTTGTAACTGAAATAAAATGTTCACCACCGAATCTACGATAGGAAGATAGAAACACCGAAAGTGAACGGAATGGGCCGTGCGAATGAAACTCGCACCGGAACGGGTTGCCCTTTCTCGCCCATAGATCGAGGGGTTTCCAACTCCCTAATGCCTAGGATATTGGTGAATCTCGGAATGACGATTATGCCCTTGGATAATAAAACGTGTGATGTTCGTGTACGAATTGAAGATCGTGTGACACGAAGAAGTCTAGGGAGGACTCGCGCGCCGCGACTCGAGCCGCCTCAAATCGAGCCCGGACTCGAGTCGTAGCACGCGAGTACCCGCTAGACGTCGATTCTATTCGTGTTACACGTCTTGGTGTTTTGAAATTGTGGGCTTTTTAAGGAAAAGGGCATTCCCGCCATTCCGTGAATCATCGATACGTTTACGAATTAATAATCAATTTGCCCAATTGTTTTTAATTAGCCGAATGGTACGTCCCGTTTAACCCGTTGGTGGGATTCTTTGATATTTATTGTTCCATGTTACGGTTACGGTTTTGACTAGGGATATTCGAATCTAACATGTTCTAATGAGTAATGAATGCGTGGACAACGATTAAACGAAAATGTAATTACGAACAATTCAAAGGATCGGCCTCGGAAGGACGGGGAGACCAACCGAGACTCCAAAGAGGTCACGGATGATTCGGCCACCTCTCATGGGCGAGAGGCCGAATACTCCTTGACCCGATTCGAGTTTCGGTGGGTCTTTCACGTCGTTCCTAACCGCCCCTTTGCATGCAACAAATAACATACACATTGAGAATAACACATATTTCGCTAGATTAACATCGATACGACCACGATTTACGAGTAAACATATGAGATATCCAAGAAAGAAACATCATACAAACACGCACGAATGAAGCATTTAAGCGGAGACAACAAGATGGCATCGACTCGAATAATAACTGTCAGCACCCCATTTTGGTCCACCGGCTCCAACGGAGGACTTCCGACCAAAGCTAGGGACACTATTCACAATCGGGAAACCGGAGGCAAACATGCGGGCACAGAGTCATGGATTGTGGGAGAAAAGCATGGTCCACCGAGAAAAGCGGAGAAGAGCCGTCAGAAGAACAGACAAACAAGGAATCCCGAAAACGGCGGAGCTGGCACCGTGGCACTATTCATCACCAAATCACCGAAGCCTCGAAAGGTGCCCAATATGGGACTCTAAAAATCCCTCCCGGTGCCAAAGTGACCAATGACGCATCCGGGCGCATTTCGGAGATGTCCTGCTTAGGCCGGGGCGTCCCCCAAACTCTCACGGACGTCTTTTCTAACGGGGCTCCGGGAGGCCCGATTCACAAACAGATAAACGGCACCCGGAAATAGGCCTGCACACACCCAAGGACCACCGGGACCAAGGAACAAGTTTCAGATTGCCTTTCGGAGTTCATCTTGGTCTCCCGAGTGGATCCCGACCAGGAGAAAGGGCCCCTTTTTGCACAGAAAACGTGGCCAAAGCCCCTTTAATGAACTGTCAGTGCACAAAATCCGCGCCAACCAATCCCAAGGACCTCAATGCCTGGGAAAACAAACCCTGATCGCATTGCACAATCCATTTAGGTTTCCTGGGTACCATTTCGGCAACAAAAGGGCCCCTTTCAAGCGGAATCTTGCACTTAGAGCTCATTCGAGGAAATGTTAACGTCCAAGCTTTGCACCACCCACTCCCAGCAAACCTTAGGGTCCAAGAAATCATATCAGCTCGAACCAAGCAAATCATACCGAGCTCCCGAGTGACGTTTTAATGGTCATAAACGCCTCCCGGCAAGCCTTTGGGACTCGTTTTCGACAAACGGAGATCACAATGGTCTCTGAACACATCAGAACACTCGTGAAACACTAAGAAAGCCCCGTTTGCGAATTCCTAGGACGCCTTCGGATATCGATTTCCAGCCGGGGCCGACAAGTAAACCGTTCTGTCCAAAGCACAAAGCACGGCGACACGAGCAGTACAGCACGTAGAAGCGCGAACGAGCGATAGAAATGGACAACTTCACTCTGATTATCCAAACGGAGTGAAACCGGCTTTCGAGTCCCCAGGACGCCTGAGCATTCACCCATACGAAGAATGTCAATATTAGGCTCATTAAAATCGTAGTCGCGCGTACATCGATAATTCGTCGTTCAAGTGAACCACGGAAATCGAATGCGTGATCAATCAAGCCCCGAGCTTCTTCCGGCTTTCTTCCTAATCAAGTGGGACCCTTGAGCTAGCCAAGCCGAGCCGAGCCGAGCCAGGCCAAGCCGCGAGCCATGGCTCTCCTCTAAAGACAAGCCAAATGAGCCTCCACCACACATTTTCAAAATATCTTCTTACACCCATCACTTCCCTTCTCCCATCCATCACCTCCCATTACCTTTCAAGACAACTTCCCCACCCTAATCTTCCCTCCAAAAATTCGGATCCCCTAAGCACCACTTAATTGCACTTAACTCCACTTAATCTTGTCATTAAGCTTGCTTTTATAAGTGCATTGGGTCATTAACTTAATCACAACTCAACTTCCATCATCTTTCTAGCTTTCTCACTCTAGGAAACCCTCTCTAAGCCCTCTCAACTTCAGCATTTTCCAGAAATCGCACAGCCCAAGCACAGCCCGGTTCAAGGCCAAAATTACCGGAAAACTCAACCGTTTTCCGGCGACCGCCACTCAACCCGAACCAAACTTGACCAAACTTCATATCCCACACGTACTTGACCTCCCAAGTCCATTTCCGATGTTAGTTTTGGCATTTGAAGCTCCCAGCATGCAGATATAGAACATTCCAGAATCGGGTCTCTAGGTACTTTCCTGGTTCCTAGGCGAGTCCCGCCCCCCGACTTTGCCCGAGCCTTAACCAAACTTCTTACCCCACATGTTTTCAACCTTCTAAATCCATTTCCAAACTTAGTTTTAGCATTCGAAGCTTCCAACATACCGTTTCAGCAGGTAACAGAAACAGTACAGAAACGGGTTTTCATAGCCACCCCGGGATCCTCGGCACGCCATTTCTTCCCACGACCATGGCGAGTCGTACCATCACTTCCTAGGGGTTCCTCACGACCCTCACTCTCCCTCGTGACAAGGTGGTCACGTGCCGAGGGCCAATCAACCGTGCACAACCACCATTTGCCTCTTTTCTTCCATTTCAGTTTTTCTTTACAATTTTTACCGGTTTTTCTTTGAGTTTCCGGGTTTGCTCGAGTCTTGGCACTCTATCAGTTCATCATAGATGCTTCAAGCAGTCCCTTAGGAGTCGGATGAACTCAAGCCAGCTTAGTGCAACACCCGGAGCCCCCTTTGCAGCCGTTTCAACCCAAACAGCCCAGTCGGGTCTGTTCCTTTGGTTTTCTTTTCTAACCCGAACTTTACAGGAACATACAGGTCAGCTCAGATTGAACCTCATTACTAGCCACCTATCACCGTGATCCTCAGTCAGTTAGGAGTCCAATGCCACCGACCTTGCATCAAATGACCACCGGGAGCCTCCTGTGGAGCCATTTCTTCATCGGGTGCCAGTCGGGTTTGTTTTGACTCGACTGGGTCTGTCTTTTTTTTACTGACCCCACTTTGTTTTCGATTTCCAGAAAATCTACACATGCTCTCCTTCGGAAACCATCACAGGCATGATCCTTAGTCTCTTGGGAATCCAACGCAACTGGCCCCGCATGAAAATTCCATCCCGATCAACCGGTACAGCCCTGACAAGCCGGACTGCCAGTCGGGTCTGCCAGTCGACCCGACTGCACCGGTTCGGGTCTGTTCGTTCCAGCCGAGTCTCCCGACTCCCTTTGCCACTTCTCCGACTCTTTCCTCATGTTCCGAGGCTAGGTAACATTTCTCTACGAATTAAATGGGTCTAGGTCTCCGATTTCCACTTGTTATGGGGTGATAAATTGTTAATACACATGTTGCACGTAAACTAGGGTCTTCATGCGATTCCATGCACTACCATGCAATTTCATGCACGTTTACTCTCCGTATTATACCCGTATGACGTATAAATGCATGTATCATGATAGGAAACGGCTTGGATCGAGATAGGAGAGACCCCTTGGCCACGGTAGAGTCATGGGAGCCCACGGTCTAGTCCCAAGGGAGGGACCCGTGAACTCCCTTGACTTACCCGAGGCTAGGACGGTCTCTTTTCCCCAAAACTAGCCGGTTCCCATGCCTTTGTCATCGATTTCCGCGTGTAATGTGTTAACATGACGGGAAAAAACTTAAGTCGGGGTTGAAGAGGTCGCCTTGACCAGTGTAAGCCACGGAAACTCACGGTTATTCCCCATGGGACGTGGCCGAGAGTTTCCTGGAACCACACGGGTCCAAGGAGCTCTCTTTCGCCCCGAAATAAGTCGGTTCCCGTATTTATTTTATTTTATTTTATTTCGTTGTTGCATGAGCCGACACCGTTTTATCGATTCCCTTTAAATACGATATTTGCGTTTGCATTATGTGCTTGTTTGCGCACCCAAGATCATGGCGGCATCGGCTTTATAGAATGTGTGTTATTATCATGTATGACGTTTTACGCATGCAAGAAATGGTTAAAACCGATTCTTGGAATTGATTGTAATCACAATTTTCATTTAATCATTGGTTTCATGTTAATTCGTATGCTAGGTACGTTAATATCGAACAATCATTTCATTGATCCATAACAATTGAGGTTCGCGGTCTCAATCATTAAACCACTTCACAAACGGGAAACGGGACGTACCATTCAGCTAAATGAACCACTCGGCCTAAGAAATCGGATAAATCGAATATCAACTCGTAAACGCGTCGACGAATCACTAAACGGTGAGAATGCCCTTTTAAAATTCACAATTTCAAAATATCGAGACACATAACACGAATAGAATTAGTGTCTAGGGAGCACTCGTGCGCTATGACTCGAGTCAAGGCCCGATTTGAGGAGGCTCATGTCTAAGTGCGCGAGTCCTCTTTGGACCTCTTTGTGTCATGCGATCCCAACTTCCACATATACGCCCTACACGTTTTACCGTTCAAAGGGCATGACCATCATTTCGTGATTCGCCGACATTCTAGGCGTTAGGGAGACCGAAACACCTCGATTTATGGACGAAAAAGGGCAACCCGTTCGGGTGCGAGTTTCATTCGTACGGCCCATTCCGTTCACTTTCGGTGTTTCTATCTTCCTATCGTAGATTCGGTGGTGAACATTTTATTTCTGTTGCGAAACACAAAGAACCGGATTAATCATGTATTTGACTTAATCAAACATTAGATAATGGATAGGTGGAATGCTAGATTCCAATCTAGAGTCAAAATACGAGTTTGGCTAATTCGGTGAAACCGTAGTGACACCTAACTGAATAAGAGTTCTAAAACAAGTTCACACACATAATTGGCTTAGAACCAAATTCTAGCCCACCATCTATGTTTGCCTAGGTTAGATACTTTGTTTGTTACTCAACCCCGGTTAATAACTGATTTAATCACGTACACTCGACTTAATACACCACTTGTTTGTATTCACCGGTATTTGTCAGTTATTGTCTGTTTTTCGTCAGTTTTATCATTTTTCTTCCGTCTTCCATTTGTCTTTGCTAATTTGTTGCGTTTTGGGTCCGAACCCATAGGTTACGTAATACACGGGGTCCAACGCCTCAAACCACCGAACACGAGGTCCAACGCCTCCTAACTCACTAAGCGCGCGCAACCCGAGTGCGGAATGGGATCTAGCCTCGATTCACCATCATACTCCAAACATGGCCTATGTGGAAGGCAATTTGGACTGGATGTGTGAAACGTGTTTAGACATCACCCGGGAGCTCGGTCGGTCCGACGGTTACAGCGGGAATCAACCAGTTCTCTTGCAGACCATTGGTTCGATCGGACCCAACCCCCGGCTCCTTGAGCCCGCGTTGCCTTAATTCATTTATCGGTTATTCAAAACACACGGTGAGCCGGAGTGGAATATTGGCCCAAAGCATACCGATCGGGATCCATTTACTTATTCAGTTACACTAGGTAATTATTCGAGAGAACATTGTGAGGATTTTATCTATACACTCACTCATTCATTTGTAAGGATCCCCGATCGGCGAGCGAGAGGTCCGAGTGTCGAACTGGTCAAGTCGGTCTATTGTTACCAAGAGATGAGTAAGCTCGAATACTCGTGGTTTCGGTTCGCGCAGGGAATCGACCATCACGGTTCGATGAACTGTAACGCTAAGATAGTGAACCGATTCCTCGAAGCACAAGCCTACTCATCTTTCGGATTCTTGGCCCAACTTGATCAATTCATCGACTTTACGGTGTCAAAACGGGCGAGTCAAGTGCAACCCTAAATCACGCGGTAAATAAACAAAACGGCAAGCCTAGCAAACTAAAGTACCGAAAGGGCGTGCGGGATATAGGCCCGCAAGTAATAGAACCCCCGAATTCGGAATTTTCGGTTCTGCACGACCATTGCCCTAGCATTTAGGTGTACCCCGTACCCCTAGACCCGGGCGACTCAACGGCCTTCGACCTACGGGTCATAAACAGTAAGTGGCGACTCCTTCTCACGCGTGTCCGTCGCGCGTCCCCGGGAAGGTGGACACCCCCAAGCCGCGTTGCATAGGCTTCGCGAGTGCGTGCCCCGACGAGATTAAAATTCAGGTGCGCACAATAACGAAACGGATAAAACACAGGAATTGGTTCGTCTCGGAGCGGAAGAAAACTTCCCGGACTCGTGTGGTCCAAGGAAGCTCTCGGCGACATCCATCAAGGGTGGCCGTGAGCTTCCATGGCTCACACGGGTCGGGAGGGTTTCTCCGGCCCCGATACGGGTCTTTTCCCGTCATGCATAACGTGCTACGTGCGATTAATGGTAAAACTACGTAGGAGTCGGCTCGTTTCGAGGGAAAAGAGACCGCCCTAACCCCGAACAAGCCAAGGAGGCTCACGGGTCTCTCCCTTGAGACTAGGCCGAGAGTCCCATGGCTCCCCCGTGGCCTAGGGAGTCTCTTTCACCTGGATTCGAACCACCTCCTTTCATTTGACCGCTACTTAGCCACGGTTAAAGACTTCCCACACCTAGAGAGGGCTTAATCCGGGAAGAGAAGAGGGTCATGGACCCTAGGTGGCCGAAGAGGCTTACGGCCTTCCTCCGTGAGGTTCGGTCGAGAGGCTCTAGGGCCTCCTCGAGTCCATGCCGATCTCCTCCACTCGGATCCGACCCTCCCTACGTTAGACATGCATGTCAACACGATGTATGAACGTGAATAATAAAAGAAGTGTACGTGTGACGATGTATGGCGTGCATGGGAGCATGGATCCGGAGGGAAGAAAAAAAACGCAACCTTTCATGCATCCCGAACCCTTAAGACGCATAAACACTTCACACAAGTAAAGATCGAAGATCCTAACTTCTCTAAGTTATAAAGGGATGTTACCTAGCCTCGTTACAAGAGGAAAAGAGTCGGGGAAGCGGCTGTGGGAGTCGCGAGACTCAGGTTGAGCTACGGGTGGAATGACCCGAGAGGGGGCGCGCAGCCGCGGCAGTTTCGGGAAAATGGGTCGGCACGGTGCGAGATCGAGCTCGTTGGACTCCTAAGAGACAGATCTAGACGCCCGTGGGTAGTCCTGAACGTGCCAAGCCCTGGACAAGCTTGAAAATATGAGAGAAAGTTCGGTAAAAGAACGTGAAGAACCCGGTAAAGGAGAAACGGATGAACGATGGTTGTGCACGGTTGATCGGCCCTCGGACCGTGACCACCTCTTCACGGGGGAGGGTGAGGGTTGTGAGGAACCCTTTGAATGTGATGGCACGACTCGGCAAAGTCGTGGAACGAAACGGCACGCGTAGAGGGCTCGGTGTGCACCCGGTAACGTCTAGGGACTCGATTGCTCTTGCGGCTGGAACGTGATGTTGGGGGCCTCAAATGGAAAAACTAAGCCCGGAAATGGACTTAGCGGGTGGGAAATATGTAGGCTAGGGAGTTTGGTGATTTTTGGTTTAAGTCGGGTCGGGTGGTTACCGGAATACCGGGCGGTTTTCCGGTGATTTTGGCCGGTTCCGGCCCTGGGATGGGCTGTGCCGAGCTGGGGGAGAGGGCTGGAGTTTGAGAGAATTCTTGAGAGAAGTTGGCTTGAGAGAGAGTGGAATTGAAGAAGTGATTAAGCTTAATGATGAATGGGGCTTTATAGGCTAGCTTAACGGCTCGATTAAGGGAAATTAAGTGTGGTTAGAGAGCCTAAGTGAGGGCTGCCAAAAATTGATGGAGATTAGGGAGGGGTTTGGGTCATGTTGAGTGTAGGGGAAGCAAGAGGTTGAGTGATGGGGAGTGATGGGAGGTGATTGATGTAAGTGTGTAAGAAGAATTTCAAATTTGTGGTGGAGGGAAGAAGGAGAGGAGTTGGAGCCGCCGGCCAAGGGGAATTAGCCGTGGCTTGGGGTGGTCAAATCGAAGCCATGGGTTTGAGCCGCGGCTTAGGGTTGAGCCATGGCTTGATGGCTTGGCTTGGCTGAGCTGTGGGTCCCATTCGATTAAGAGAAAAGCCGGGAAAAGCTTGAGACTCGATTGAACGCGCATCCGATCTCCGATGTCCGATTAATTTATAAATTTGGAATGCTTGAACGAAGAGGACTCGAATGAACCTAATATCGCCATATGTCGTGTGAACGCATGTTCGGGCAGCTCGGCGCCTCGAGAGTCGGTTTTGCCCTGTTCGAACGTTCGGAGTGGAGTTGAGCGTCCCCGGTCTCCGATTGCCCTTTGTGCATCTTAATGTTCGTTTTGGTGACTCTTTTGTCCCGTGTGGGATTGTTGGCTCGTCGTTCTTGACCGAGGACCGTTGGGGACTTGTGACCGAGGCTCTCTCAGTGTTCCCCGAATGTCTTGAGGAGTTCGAGGATCGCTGCGATCTCTGTTTTCTGTGAATGTGCCCCGAAGATTCACCAGGAGGCGTTTGCTACCACTGAAACGTCCCTCGGGGGGCCCTCTAGAGTTTCGAAAGGTCGTCTGAAGCTTGTTCCACAACCCCGGTGGTCCCTGGTTGCTTGTAGGCTCTTTTCGGGGTGCTGTTTACTTGTCAGTGGACCGGGCCCCGGGAGCCCTGTTAGAAAGGGCGTCCGTGGGAGGCTGGAGGTGTCCCGGCTTAAGCAGGACACCTCCGAAATGCGTCCGGATGCGTCATTGGTCATTTTGGCCCTGAAGGGATTTTTAGAGTCCCATATTGGGTACCTTTCGGTGCTTTGGTGATTCAGTGATGAATAGTGCCGCAGTGCCAGCTCCTATTGACTGAGATTTGTCGTCTGTTTGTCTTTCTGATTGCTCTTCCCTGTTTTCTCGTTGGATCGTGTTCCTCTCCCGTATTTCATGATTTCACGTCCGCATATTCGCCTCTGATCGTCGGGTGATGAATAATAACCCGGGCTTCGGTCGGAGGTTCTAATGTAGGGAGCCGGTGGGCCAAAATGGGGTGCTGACAGCTTGCCCCTCTTTGGTTGCATGCTCTGTTAGAGGATGTAGCCAAAGATTATAAGAAGCACCCCCTTTTTGGGCCCGGCGACTGCTCTGATGCTGCTTCCCGTGGCTGCTCGTGCCTTGCTTGGATATATTGGGACATTGTGCGGGAAATTAGAACCGGGATGGACCCGAAGGATACCGGGATGGACCTGAATGTAGATGAACCAGGATAGACCTGAATGTGGCCGGGATAGACCCGAATGCATATGAACCAGGATAGACCTGAATGAGACCGGGATAGACCCGAATGCACATGAACCAGGATAGACCTGAATGAGACCGGGATAGACATGAACCAGGATAGACCTGAATGAGACCGGGATAGACCTGAATGAGACCGGGATAGACCCGAATGCATGTGAACCAGGATAGACCTGAATGAGACCGGGATAGACCCGAATGCATGTGAACCAGGATAGACCTTAATGAGACCGGGATAGACCCGAATGCATGTGAACCAGGATAGACCTGAATGAGACCGGGACAGACCCGAATGCATGTGAACTAGGATAGACCTGAATGAGACCGGGATGGACCCGAATGATCGGAATTTAGACCGGATGGACCCGAATGACCGGAATTTAGACCGGATGGACCCGAATGACCGGAATTTTGACCGAATGGACCCTGAATGACCGGAATTTAGACCGGAAGGATCCGAATGACCGAAATTTAGCTCGGACGGACCCGAATGACCGAAATTTAGACCGGTTGGAACCGAACGAACGGAATCTAGGCCGAATGGGCCCTAACGACCGGAAGGACCTGAGTGACCAGAATTTAGACCGGAAGGACCCGAATGATCGGAAGGACCTGAATGAGACCAGGATGGACCTGAATGACCGAGATGGACCCGAATGATCGGGATGGACTCGAATGTGACCAGGGTGGACCAGAATGACCGGGATGGACCCGAATGTGACCAGGATGAACCTGAATGACCGGGATGGACCCGAATGTGACCATGATGGACCTGAATGTGACCAGGGTGGACCTGAATGACCGGGATGGACTCGAATGTGACCAGGATGGACTTGAATGACCGGGATGGACCCGAATGTGACCAGGATGGACCTGAATGACCGGGATGGACCCGAATGTGACCAGGATGGACCTGAATGACCGGAATCCAGTCCGGAAAGCGCTATGTGGTATGGCTCGCTTGGGGTTTGGGTTTGAACCGCCTCATGTGCGGTGACTGATGATGATCTCCTATCGTTTGTTCTTCTTTGAACATTGTTGGCTTAGATGGTGTGGCGCATCCCTTGACGCTTTCCGGCGCCTTGAGGGCACGACCTGCCGTGTGAGGCAGCCATGGGTCCGTCGGCGGGGGGCATCCTTTGAGGTTCACGATCGCGCCTGCACTTTGAAAAGAGAGGCCTGCAAAGGATGTCAGCCACGTGAAATCGTTGAGACTACGATGCGTAAAAGGAATCTATGTAAAGATGTATCGGGGATATGACATTGGTGGCCATTTGGAAGGCGGCCGTGTCCTTATCGGGGAATGGCTTTTCTGAGATGGGTAACCCGTAGAATTACATGAGTAAAGGTAAAGGGGAGGGATCTTATGGGATCCTCCAAGCCAAGGATACGTCGATTCGACCCCATTCCGGGGCGAGTCTCGAGCCTGGAGAGTCGAAGAGAGTTTGCTTGTATTGGAAGATGCTGAACCACTACTCGGTGTAGCTTCACGGAGAAGTGTTGCCTTTCTTTCGTGGTCGAGCCGACATTGTCCCCTAACTTTTGCCTAGGCCGCGAGATGCGTGATAACCTAGCGAGGTATTTTATTTAATTTTTCTCACACGAATGCTCACCTTTTGCTACTGTCAGCACCCCATTTTGGCCCACCGGCTTCCCGCACAAGGATTCCCGATTGAAGCTCGGGACACTATTCATCGCCCGGCAATCGGAGGCAAATAGGCGGGCACGGGGTCATGAACAATAAAGAAAAACACGGTCCACCGAGAAAGGCGGAAGAAAGCAGTCAGAAGAACAGACGAACGAGGAATCCCGAAAACAACGGAGCTGGCACTGTGGCACTATTCATCACTGAGTCACCGAAGCACCGAAAGGTGCCCAATATGGGGCTCCAAAAATCCCTCCCAGTGCCAAAATGACCAATGACACGTCCGGGCGCATTTCCGGGACATCCTGCTTAAGCCGGGACACCCCGATCCCCCACGGACGCCTTTTCTGACAGAGCTCCCGGGGTTCGCTCCACTGACAAGCAAACGGCCCCTCAAAACGGGTCTACAGGCGCCCAGGGACCACCAGGGCCGGGGAACAAGTTTCAGACAACCTTCCGGAACTCGGCTCGATCTCCCGAAGTACGCTTCAGTGATCACGAACGCCTCCCGGTGAACCTTCGGGTATTTCCACGGAAAGCAGAGACCACAACGATCTCTGAGTACCTCACGATAACCTCCAAGCACCTCAAGGCATTCAGGGCACACTGAGAAAATCCCGGTCGAAGTCCCTAGGCCTTCCCGGGCCAACGGTCCCGACCGAGGACAACGGGCCAACGATCCCCCGCGGGGCAAAAGGATCGTCAAAACAAATGCAAGGATGCACAAAGGTCAATCGGGGGTCGAGGGGCGCTAAATTCCACTCCGAACGTCCAAACGGGGCGAAACCGACTCCCGAGGCGCCGAGTCGCCCGAACGTTCGTTCACGCGACGCATGGCGATATTGGGCTCGCTCAAATCCTTGTAGTCCAAGCATTCCAAATCTTCAAATTATTTGGACATCGGAGGTCGGACGCGAGCTCAATCAAGTCTCAAGCGTTTGCCGGCTTTTCTCCTAATCGGATGGGACCCACAGCCTAGCCAAGCCAAGCCAAGCCATCAAGCCACGGCTCAACCCCAAGCCACGGCTCAACCCTCGGCTCAGATTGGACAGCCCAAGCCGCGGCTCAAGCCCCTCCCACCGTCGGCTCCAAGCACCCCCCACCACACATTTCAAATTTCCCTCACTTCTTTCATTTCCTCTTACACACCCATCAACTCCCATCACCTCCCATCACTTCCACCTTGCTTCCCCCACACACTATGTGACATCTCCCCCTCCCTAATCCCATGATATATTTCAGCAGCCCCATTAAGCCATTTCGGCAGCCCCATTAAGCCCAAAAACCGCAATTAACTCCCCAAAAGCAAGTCATTAGCCTTCCCTTTATAAGCCCTTTCACCATTAGACTTAATCACTTCTTCATTCTCCTTCTCTCTCAAGCCAATCTCCCTCTAAAATCCTCTCAACTTTCAGCCCACTCCCACAGCTCGTACCACTCCTTGCCAAGGCCGAAACCGGCCAAAACCGTCGGAAAACCACCCGGTATTCCGGTAACCACCCGACCCGACTTAAACCAAAAATCACCAAACTCCCTAGCCTACCTATTTTCCATCTCCTAAGTCCGTTTCCGGGCTTAGATTTTCCATTTGAGGTCCCTAACATCACTTTCCAGCCAAAGTTGTAATCGGGTCCCGAGTCTCCAAGCCGCGTGCAACCGAGCTCCTCGACGTGCCATTTTCTCCCGCGACTTCGGAGAGTCGTGCCATCACGTTCAAAGGGTTCCTCACGACCCACACCCTCTCTCGTGAAGAGGTGGTCACGATCCGAGGGCCGATCCACCGTGCACAACCTCCGTTTCATTGTTTTTCACTTACCGGGTTTTCCGTGTTCATACCCGAACTTCTCTCACGTTTTTCGAGCTTGTCTAGGGCTCGGCACGCTCGGGTCTGCCCGTGCTCGTCTAGATCTACCTCTTAGGAGTCCAACGAGCCCGACCTTGCACCGTGCCGTGCCCGGAGCTCGCGTGCCAAGCCGTTCTCCCGAGACTAGCCGCGGCTGTTTTCTCTCGGATTGCTCACTTCCGCGACTTCAAGCCGAGTCTTGCGACTCCCACGGCCACTTCTCCGACTCCTTCCTCGTGTTCCGAGGCTAGGTAAGACTCCTCTATGACTTAGAGAAGCTAGGTTCTTCGATATTTGTTTGATATGGGGTGTTAGGGGCTCATTTCGCATGATTTTCCTTAGATCCCGGGTTTGGCCCTTGAGCAACTTAGTGAACCATCCGACTTCGAAATGAGCTGAAATTTTTACCACAGACTCTTGATGTTATTTTAAGTCCCCACGTAAAATTTCAGATTTTTCTGGGCGCTGGATCTCTGGATAAAAAATTTTTACCCGTTATTTCGGTATTCTCGGCCAGATTTTGATGTGTCTCGTGAACCATACGAGTTCGAAATGAGCTGAAATTTTTACCACAGACACTGGATGTTATTTTAAGTCCCCATACAAAATTTCAGATTTTTCTGTGCACTGGATCTCCGGATAAAAAATGTTTACCCGTTATTTCGGTATTCTCGAACAGATTTTGATATGTCTCGTGAACCATCCGAGTTCGAAATGAGCTGAAATTTTTACCAAAGACACTTGATGTTATTTTAAGTCCCCATACAAAATTTCAGATTTTTCTGTGCACTGGATCTCCGGATAAAAAATGTTTACCCGTTATTTCGGTATTCTCGGCCAGATTTTGATTTGTCTCGTGAACCATCCGAGTTCGAAATGAGCTGCAATTTTTACCACAGACACTTGATGTTATTTTAAGTCCCCATACAAAATTTCAGATTTTTCTGTGCACTGGATCTCCGGATAAAAAATGTTTACCCGTTATTTCGGTATTCTCGAACAGATTTTGATATGTCTCGTGAACCATCCGAGTTCGAAATGAGCTGAAATTTTTACCAAGACACTTGATGTTATTTTAAGTCCCCATACAAAATTTCAGATTTTTCTGTGCACTGGATCTCCGGATAAAAAATGTTTACCCGTTATTTCGGTATTCTCGGCCAGATTTTGATTTGTCTCGTGAACCATCCGAGTTCGAAATGAGCTGCAATTTTTACCACAGACACTTGATGTTATTTTAAGTCCCCATACAAAATTTCAGATTTTTCTGTGCACTGGATCTCCGGATAAAAAATGTTTACCCGTTATTTCGGTATTCTCGAACAGATTTTGATATGTCTCGTGAACCATCCGACTTCGAAATGAGCTGAAATTTTTACCACAGACTCTTGATGTTATTTTAAGTCCCCACATAAAATTTCAGATTTTTCTGGGCGCTGGATCTCTGGATAAAAAATGTTTACCCGTTATTTCGGTATTCTCAGCCAGATTTTGATGTGTCTCGTGAACCATCCAAGTTCGAAATGAGCTGAAATTTTTACCACAAACACTTGATGTTATTTTAAGTCCCCATACAAAATTTCAGATTTTTCTGTGCACTGGATCTCCGGATAAAAAATGTTTACCCGTTATTTCGGTGTTTCCGGTCTGATTTTGATAGATCTCGCGAACCATCCGACTTCAAAATGAACTGAAATTTTTACCACACATTCTGATGTTATTTTAAGGTTCCACACAAAATTTCATATTTTTATGGGCGCTGAAACTCCAAATAAAAATTATTTACCGAACTTTTCGTATATTCGACAAATCAGATCACACTGTTTTTTTGGGTCTAATTTAGCCCTCTCCAAACTGAATCTAGATCCAAAATAGACCCCTTGACCCTGATCCGACTCTGTTTTCATGTTTATTACATTTACGATTTACCTCGTTTTTCGTGCCGATGCCATTTTATTGATTCCATTATATATCATGTTTGTGTTTGTATTACATGTTTATTTGTGATTCCAAGACCATGGTGGCATCGACTTTGTAAATGTGTGTGTTCTTATTATGTTTGGCGTCTTACGCATGCAAGAAACGATTAAAACCGATTCTTGTAATTGATTGCAATTATATTTTTTGTTTAAATCATTAGCTTCACGATTAATTTACATGTTAGGCGCATTAACCCCGAACAATCATCTCATTAGCCCATAATAATCAAGGTTTAGCTCCTCAATCACTAAACCATTCCACAAACGAGAAATGGGACGCATCATTTGATTAATTAAATCACTCGGACTAAATAATTGGACAAATTGAATATTAATTCGTAAACGTATCGATGGTTCATGGAACGGCGGAAATGCCCTTTTCCTTAAAAGCTCATAATTTCAAAACATCGAGACGTGTAACACGAATAGAATTGTGTCTAGCAAGTACTCGCGTACTATGACTCGAGTCCGGGCCCAATTTGAGGCGGCTCGAGTCGAGATGCGCGAGTCCTCTTTAGACCTCTTCGTGTCACACGATCTTTAATTTATATATGAACATCACATGTTTTACCACTCAAGGGCATAGTCGTCATTCCGTGATTCATCGATATACTAGGCTTTAGGGAGTCGGAAACACCTCGATCTATGGACGGAAAGGGACGGCCCGTTCGGGTGCGAGTTTCATTCGTACGGCCCATTCCGTTCACTTTCGGTGTTTCTATCTTCCTATCGTAGATTCGGTGGTGAACCTTTTTATTTCAGTTGAAAAAGACGAAGAACCGGATTAATCATGTACTTGACTTAAACAAACATTAGATAATGGATAGGTGGAATATTAGATTCCAATCTAGAGTCAAAACACGAGTTTGGCTAATTCAGTGAAACCACAGTGACACTTAACTGAATAAGAGTCATAAAACAAACACACACATGTAATCGGCTTAGAACCTTATCCTAGCCCGCCCTCTATGTTTGCCTAGGTTAGATGCATTGTTTGCCAATCAACCACGGGTAATAACTGATTAAATCACGTACATTCGACTTAATACACCACTTGTCTGTATTCACCGACAATTGTCAGTTGCTTTCTGTATCGTGTCAGTTACATCAGTTTTCTTCCGTTTTATTCTTGCTTTTGATGATTTATTGCGGTTCGGGCCCGAACCCATAGGTCACGTGTTGCATGGGGTCCAACGCCCCAAATCACCGAACACGAGGTCCAACGCCTCTTAACTCATCGAGCGCGTGCAACCCTAGTGCGGAATGGGATCTAGCCTCGATTCACCGTCACACTCCGAATACGGCCTATGTGGAAGGCGGATTTGGATTGAGCGCGTGAAACGTGTTTAGATATCACCCGGGAGCTCGATCGATCCAACGGTTACAGTGGAAACAAGTCGTTTTTCTGCAAACCGACGGTTCGATCGGACCCGACCCCCGGCTCTTTGAGCCCGCGTTGCCTTAATTTATTTATCGGTTATTCAAAATACACGGTGAGCAGAAGCGGAATAGTGGCCCAATGCAAACCGATCGGGATCCATTTACTTATTCGGTTATACTTTGTAATTGTTCGAGAGAACATTGTGAGGATTCTATTTGTATGTTCATTCATCTCCTTGTAAGGATCCCCGATCGGTGAGCGAGAGGTCCGAGTGCTGGATCGGTTAAGTTGGTCTATCGCCACCAAAGGGTGAGTAAGCTTGGATACTCGTGGTTTCGGTTCACGCAGGGAATCAACCATTACGGTTCGATGAACTGTAACGCTAAGATAGTGAACCGACTCCTCGATGCACAAGCCTACTCATCTTTCGGACTCTTGGTCCAACTTGATCAATTCATCGAATTTACGGTGTCAAAACGGGCGAGTCGAGCGCAACTCTAAATCACGCGGTAAATAAACAAAATGGCAAGCCTAGCAAGCTAGAGTACCGAGAGGGCGTGCGGGATATAGGCCCGCACGTAATAGAACCCCCGAATTCGGAATTTTCGGTTCCGTACGACCATTGCCTTAGCATTTAGGTGTACCCCGTACCCCTAGACCCGGGTAACTTGCCGGCCCTCGACCCTCGGGTCGTAAAATGGCAAGTGGCGACTCCTTCTTACGTGCGTCCGTCGCGCTTCCCCGGGAAGGTGGACACTCCCAAGCCGCGTTTGCTTAGGCGCGCGCATGCGTGCCCCGACGAGGTGAAATTCGGGTGCGCACAGCTTGGCGACTCCACTGGGGACTTAGAGGGTTCGGGCTCGTTCCCGCTTGTTTGTTTGCTTGTCTATTTACCGCTTTCCGCATTTCCCGCTTATCTACTTTACGCATCTTATTTCCCGCACATGCATTGCACATCATACTAGATTCTTAGGGACCTTGTCCGACATCCCACGGGCACCAATATAGGAAGCTAGGTTAGTCAGAGGTTCCGAGTAAGGGAACGGATCGAGTCGGCTATGCCACCGAATCGGCCCCCAAAGATCCTCGCTCGATTTCAAGGAATTCACACCCTTGAGTCGGGAGCCCCCATCCCTAGTTAGCGGTTCTCCCAGTAGCACCGAAAACCATGCATACACAGGGACCGTCATGCTGGACCAATTTTTACCTCCATGCCGTCAACCGACCCAAAGTCGAGGCCTTGAGTCGGCCCGTAGTTTTTTTAGGACGGGCATTTTGTTGTTTTTATAAGAAAGAGCGATGTATACTGTAAAGAACACAACTATAGTTTATCTTTCCGCACTGCATACATTTTTTCGAAAAATTAGGACATTGCATTGATTCGCTTCTAAAAACGTTAAGCCGGCATCTCCTCCATCTAGGTAAGGATGGACCGCCCGGCTCCCGGTCTTAGGCTCGAAGCAATTATACCGCCAAGGCAAGACATCATGCGCATCTGGAGGACTCTCCGACCGGTGGACCGCGCATTCATCCAGGACATCATCGGAGACATGGTCATGCTCACCGAGACTCCGGTAGACTGGATCTTCTTGAGGACCGCCACCGAATTTTGGGATCCCGAGCACGCAGTATTCAACTTCCAGGGTACAGAGTTAGCTCCTACGATCGAGGAGTACACGGCACTCATCCAGAGGCCCACACCCACGACCCAAGGCATATTCAGACCCAACCCGTTCACAACCGTCCAGGGTCAGCTCTCCGCTCTTCTCCGCATACCCGCTCAAGATATCCACGAGGAGCTCCATCAAAGGTGGGATCAAGGCATCCGGATTGCATGGCTCTCCGATTGGACGCTCCTCCGCGCAATGACGCCTACTACGGCTTCCTATCAGCGCGATGCTTGCCATGGATTCCTGCTCTTGATCTTTGGCACCCTCCTGTTCCCGTACTCGCCGAACCTCATTGACGGGGCTATAGCCCAAGTCGTCCACCAAGCGGTGGGAGGCCATAGTTATGTGGAGGCTCTATTAGCCGAGACAGTTCGGTCTCTTGACTATGTTAGGGAGGTTCGGCGCGGAAGGATGAGAGGATCCCCGCACTTGCTACAGATTTGGCTTCTAGCCCACATCCGCCCGTTCTGCTCGTCACATCCGTTCTCCTACATCGCCGACGAGCGCTCGTTGATCGAACGCTTGGCGCCGGTCATCCCACCTCCCGAGCACAGCTTCTCGGAATGGAGGCGCTTTTGGCGCGAGCTGACACCCTCACAGTTCCTATGGGTCGCCCGATGGAATCCCGGCGGCCCCATGATCACGGGATGTCCCGAAATCGTTGGAGTTCCCCTCCTCAGCCATTTGGGGAGCACCCTCATATTTCCCGGCCGAGTAATCAGACAACTCGGCGGCCTACAGGACATTCCCGCCGAGGCGGACCGCCTACCTTTCCGCATCCAATGGGCCGACTCCACGTCCACGGCTCCTGATAGATTCCTACAGATTCGGGAGATCCGCCGTCAGCGGGATGCTAGCACCATACAGCGCCTGTATTTCCCCGAGCATCCTACCGACGAGGAGCGAGCATTTTCTGCCACCTCAGCATACGTAGCCCAGTTCTACCCGCAAGGATCGACACCACCACAACGGCCTCAGGCCGCCCCGACTCCTCGCGCTACATCCACCCTCGCTCCCGAAGCCGAGAGTTCTATCCAAGCGGCCATGCACACGGAGCTACGGGCCGTCAGGGAGGAACGGGATAGGCTCCGTTGCGAGCTTGTCGACGCCCGCGCAGAGGTCGCGGACTACAGGGAGGTTCAGACACAGCGACTCGAGCACGCGCCCGGGTCGCACACTTAGACAGGGAGATGGCCCGCTTGGATGCGGAGTTGGATCGAGTGCACAAGAGGGCACGCAACCTCGCCCATCCTTAGGATTAGTAGGCGCACTCATTTTTGCCCTCGCTCGCATCCACGCCACTTTCGTGCGGCCACCGAGCGCAAAGGGATGTCGGCTTTATGTTTATGTTCTTTTCTTTTCTCCCGATTGTTCTATTTTGTAAAACCATGGAACTTGGAGCCAATCAATGTAATGACATTAGTGTTTTGAAAGCTCATGCATCTCATACATTTTGTCATTTTACTTAATTCCGCACTTATCATTTGAGATATTGGTGTCTGTCCTTACACATTCTTGGAATCTAGGTGATTACCACTGGCGTCACACCGCTACCCGACTCGTCAACGTCTCAGGATGGCGGAAGGAGATCACGTCGATATTTCCGAAGAAGTCAACCCTTCGGTCCCGACCCTCTCTCAACCACCGCAGACACACGCTCTACCACCTCTTACTCCTGCAGGCGTACTCCCGGCATACTCCGGCGCCCTTCCGACGCATCTCCCGCCCCCGGCACCTTCAGGGGCGCCTCTCCCACCGGCCTCACCAACATCCGCCGCCACCAATGACCAAGCCCGCATTGCGGCCCTCGAGGGCACGGTCAACCAAATGGCCACTAATATGGCGGAGCTACTCGCCCTGCTCAGAGGACCTAACCGGGCCTCCTCGAGTTCTACTCCTCCCCCGGGACCGGGACCAACAGTCGATCCGACCCCGTGGGCTCCACCGATCCAAGCCCCGGAGAACGATGAAGCTCCCGCACCACCAACGCTGTATACGTCCACGGTCCACCCCTTCACAAGTCAATTTCCGCCACCGCCGGCCCCTTCGGTAGTCCCTCTTCCACCGGTTACCTTCCTATCCGCGGAGCACATCCTGTCTGCACCTCCACCTGCTCCCATACCAGCTTCGGCTATGATCTACATGGCGCCTCCACCGACGGTTTTCCCGGCAACCACCGCACCCGTCCCAACTCATCCTCAAGCCACGGAGCTTCCTCCCTATCCTACTCTGCAACCTCACGCCGGCCTCTCCTACCAGGCACCACGCCATATAAACACCGCCTTCCACGAATTGGGCACACCGACCCATGCGGCCCAATTCGCTTCACCGACGCACTTCTTCCCCGAGGCCGACGCCGAACAGGAACGTAGGCTGAAGCGAGTGGAGGAAACTATACGGGCCCTGCAAGCGAACAACGCTCGTCCCGACGCCCTCTACGGTAACTGTAGCCTATTCCCGGGCATGCGTCTGCCCTCGAAGTTCAAGGTTCCAGAGTTCAAGACCTATGAGGGCACGACGGATCCGCGCTACCACCTCCGCCATTACCGAGGGAAGATGCTGCAATATTGGGAATACGAGGAATTCGTCATTCACTCCTTCCAGGATAGCCTGTCAGGATCGGCCCTCGATTGGTTCATGTCACTGAAGGTCGAAGACATCCCAACGTGGGAGGACCTCTCCCGGAAGTTCACCGACCAGTATCGGTATTGCGCAGAAGCGCCTCCCACCCTGTTGGAGCTAAGCACCAAAGAGATGGCGAGGGGCCAAAGGTTTGAGGAGTATGCTGCCAAGTGGCGAGCCCAAGCAGCAAAGCACATCCTTCCAATCAACGAGGTGCAACAGATCCAATTGTTCCACTCCACGTTGAGAGGGGTATATTACTCGCACTTGTTGGCGCACACCTCCTCGTTCTCCGACCTCATCGAGGCCGGGAAAAAGCTGGATTTGGGCATCAAGCTCGGAAGGATGGAGGACCCCACCAGTAAAGGAGATGAGTCGTCGAAGAAGGCCCCCGCGACATCATCATCTTCGAGCGGGAGAAGGGGGAAAGGAAGTCTCGGTAAACGCCGTCCATACGGCGCAACAGGCCCCCCAGCAATATTCGATGAACTACACGGCGGCGCCTCCCGCAGCTCCCTCATTCGCCCCGCAGGCACCTCAGTATCGATCTCAAGCCCCTGCCCAATCGATCTACTATTCCGCACCGCCGCCTCCGCCCCTACCTGCAGTATCATCGCCCGTTGTCCACCATTATGCCCCTGCTCCATCCCAAGCCCCTCAATATCAACCTCCGGCTCCTAGGACTACTCAGCCGGCACAACGGGCCCCGCCCCCGCAAAGTCAACAGGGCGGTGCAGCACCGTCGCGACCCCGCCGACAATACCCGACCCTACCGGTTCCGCCTTCCCACATCTACCGACAAATTCGCGAGAAGATCGGAACAATAGCGCCCGGCCCGAGCTTCGATCCAACCATTCAAGATCAAAGCAAGCAGTGCAAATATCATCGGGGGGCGCCGGGGCATACCCTGGACACTTGTTGGAGATTGAGGGAGAGGATCCAAGAGATGATCGATGCGAAGGAGCTCGTATTCAATGCTGTAAAGCCTCCGAACGTACAGGCTAATCCTCTCCCCGACCATGGACCGGCTCCGGGACCCTCTATCAATATGATCACTATATGCGCATCGGTAGAGGGCGAAGGCGAGCCAAGTTGTTCCTCCCCCTTAGTGATCGAATACGTACCCGCGGAAGCCGCAGTCGGGTTCACCGGGACGGACATACCTCACGCCCCGCTAGTTATAGACGTCCCCGCCCCGGAGCCATACTCGAGCGATAGGGTCCCCTGGATCTATGACGGAGCTGTCGGAAACCTGGAGCAACAATTTGGTGTCATGGGCATAACCCGCTCAGGGCGACTATATGAAAATCTGACGACCACTGACAGAGGGAAGGCACCCGCTGCCGAAGAAGAGAGAAGGCCTAGCACCCTGCCTGCTCCGTCCAAGAAGGTGACAGAAGAGGAGGCCGAAGCCTTCATGAAGGTCATCAAAGCAAGCGAGTATAAGGTGGTAGAGCAGATGGCCAAATCTCCGGCCCACATCTCGTTGCTTGCCCTCCTACTCAACTCGGAATCTCACAGGGAGGCCCTCATGCGCGTCCTGACGGCCGCGCAAGTCCCCAAAGGGACGCCCCCGGACCGGATAGAGGAAACCGTCAACTCTATTTTCTCCAACACCATCTCGTTTTCGGACGATGAGCTCCCCTCTGAAGGATGCGCGCACTCCCGGGCACTGCACATCGTCTACAAGTGCAACAACCATATCGTGGGCCGGGTCATGATCGACAACGGTTCCGCGCTCAACGTATGCCCGGTGACCACTTTGAAGCAGATGAATGTGGATCTCAATCGCATCCGCCCTAGCAAAATAGCGGTCCGAGCCTTTGATGGTTCGAGGAGAGAGGTGAACGGTGAAATCGATCTCCTCATAGATATCGGCCCATGCTCCTTCAGCGTCACATTCCAGGTATTGGATATCCCGAACGCCTTCAGCCTACTCCTTGGAAGGCCCTGGATCCACTCGGCCGGCGCTATCCCGTCCTCACTGCATCAGAGGGTGAAATTCATCGTCGAGGAGAAGATCATCACGGTTAAGGGTGAGGAGGATTACGCCATCTATAAGGAGACGGCGGTTCCCTACATCAGTGTCGGGGACGACGAAAACCTGCCTTTCCACTCCTTTGAGACTATCTCCGTTATCCGGGATTACGGAGAGGTCAGACCCTCCAGCGCCGACCGCATGATAGGGAAGGTCCTTATGCGCCATAATTACATTCCCGGTACCGGACTTGGGGCGCGCGGGCAAGGAATCAACCGCCCCATTGAAGTTGAAGCGTACAAGCATAGGAGGGGACTTGGCTTTCGCCCCTCCTGCCATGAAATCATCGAGGCCCGCCGGGGCAACCACCTCCACCGCCTCGCCACGCACTATGGTAGGCTCCACAGGGGCATTCCAGTCCCCCCGCTATCACATTTCTTCCCCGGGCCTCCACTCATCATCGGGAGCACCTCTGACGGCCCTTCCTCGGACTTCGATGACGCGACTGACACCTTGCCAACCGTGTATGCCGTCACCGAGGAGATTCCTTCAGGGGTTCACATCCGCTCGGCGCAGGAAAACGAGGAGCTTAACAATTGGACCTCAGTCCTGCGCTACTCGGCTGTGATCGCCGATGTGTAAGATTTATCTATGTATGAGATGTTTCCCGCGTGTCAGCGTAGCCGTAGGCCACACGACGGAAGAGGGAACTCTGTTATGGCTTCGTGATCCTCATTATCAATGAATTCCCTATATGCATTTTTTGAATCCTTGTCTATTCTACTCTCTCTTCCTTACTCTTTTGTTCTATCATTCTAAATTTCTCTAAGACAATTCTTTCAATTCTCCAGGCTCCACTCGAATCCAAATCTTCGATGCGTTGATTCGAACCCATCCGAAGAAAGTCTCGGAGAGCCCGGACCCATATACTTCGGGGAAGGGCTCGACGAAGACAGTTTAGTGCCTGAGATAGAAGAGAGTTTGCGCCGCCTCGAGGATCGCCAACTCACCTCGCTCGAGCCAACAGAAGAGATCAACGTGGGTACTCAAGAGGAGCCCCGCATCCTAAAGATCGGCACAAGCCTCGACCCGACACAACGGGTTCGAATGATCGATTTCTTGACCAGGTATCAAGAAGTTTTTGCCTGGTCCTACGCTGACATGCCGGGGCTAGACCCGTCAATAGTGAAGCACTTCCTCCCGCTAGACGCCGAGAAGTTCCCGCCCAAACGACAACAATTGCGACGGCAACGGGCAAGCCTCCTTCTCCGCATCAAGGAGGAGGTTGTCAAGCAGATCAACGCGGGCTTCCTCGAGGTCTGCAATTATTCTGAATGGGTTGCAAACATCGTGCCGGTGGAGAAGAAAGATGGAAGGGTGCGAGTCTGCGTCGACTATCGGGACCTCAATAAGGCCAGCCCCAAGGACAACTTTCCCTTGCCCCACATCGACATACTAGTTGACAACACGGCGCGCCACTCTCAGTTTTCTTTCATGGACAGCTTCTCCGGATACAATCAAATTCGGATGGCCGAGGAAGACAAGATCAAGACGACATTCACTACCATGTGGGGAACCTTCTGTTATCGCGTCATGCCTTTCGGTCTCAAGAACGCCGGGGCAACTTATCATAGGGCTATGGTCAGATTGTTCCACGACATGATGCATAAGGAAGTCGAGGTCTATGTTGACGACATGATTGCCAAGTCCAAAGAAGGAGAGGACCACCTCGTTAATCTGAAGCGTCTCTTCGACCGCTTAAAAGAGTACAAGCTTCGGCTCAATCTGGCGAAATGCACGTTCGGCGCTCGATCGGGAAAATTACTAGGATTCGTGGTCAGCGAGCGCGGCATCGAAGTAGATCCCGATAAAGTCAAGGCGATCAAGGAGCTTCCTCCGCCATCTTCGGTCCGCGAAGTACGAGGCTTCTTGGGGCGGCTGAATTACATCGCACGATTCATTGCGAACCTGACAGACAAATGCCAACCACTCTTTCGCTTGCTCCGCAAGAACGCGGCGATTGAATGGGACGAAGAATGTCAGAAGGCCTTTGACACCATCAAGGCGTATTTGGTCCGACCACCGGTATTGGTCCCGCCTACACCGGGTCGTCCCCTCGTACTTTATCTAACGGTACGCCGCCAATCATTAGGATGCATGTTGGGACAGGAGGAGGAGTCCACGCACACGGAACGAGCAATCTACTATCTGAGCAAAAAGTTCACCGATGGAGAGTCAAATTATCCGGAAATCGAGAAGATGTGCTGTGCATTGGTGTGGGTCATGCAAAGGCTCCGACAATACACGCTTTATCACACGGTCCGCTTGCTGTCAAAGGCAGACCCCTTGAAGTACTTACTTGATAGTCCCTCCTCCACGCGGAACCTCGCCAAGTGGCGTTGTCAATTAACGGAGTATGATATTGAATACGTGTCCCGCACTTCGATCAAGGGGCAAGCGATTGCGGATCATTCGGCAGAATTCCCAATTGAAGACCACACACCAATTAATCCCGACTTCCCGGATGAGGGAATCCTCCGAGTAGACGACGAGGGAGAGGAGCCGGGATGGAAGATGTATTTCGACGGCGCTGTCAATTCCACGGGATTAGGCATCGGCGCGGTACTGATATCCCCGGACGGGCGCTATTACCCGGTAGCGGCAAAGATCGACTTTCCCTGCACCAATAATGTGGCTGAGTACGAGGCATGTATTCTCGGCCTCCAAGCGGCGATTGATTTCAAAGTAAAAGAGCTCGAAGTGTTCGGTGACTCCATGCTCACTATCTTCCAGACATTGGGGCAATGGAAGACAAAGGACGCAAAACTGGTGCCGTACCACGAGTACCTCGAGAAGTTAACCGAGAACTTCGAGGACATCTCGTTCACCTATACTCCGCGCATGACAAATCAATTCGCGGACGCGCTTGCAACGCTCGCCTCCATGGTGAGCATCACGAAGGAGAACCTTATCGAGCCCCTCGAGATTGAGATAGCCGAAGGACCGGCGCACTGCAATTCAATCGAAGCATCCGAGGCGAAGCCATGGTACGAAGACATCAAGAACCTTCTGCGAACCGGCCAATACCCCCATTCGCCGACCGCCGCGACCGGAAGACTCTCAGACGCCTCGCGATACACTACTTCTTGAGTGGCGAGATACTCTACCGCCGCTCCTTCGACTCCACACTCCTCCGGTGCATCGACGAACACGAATCGCGGCGTCTCATGGAGGAGGTGCACGGGGGAAACTGTGGACCCCATATGAACGGCCTCATGCTCGCTAAGAAGATCATGCGCCTGGGTTATTATTGGTCCACCATGGAGACTGATTGTGTGAAGCATGTCAGGCATTGCCACCGATGTCAGGTCTACGCCGATCAAATCAAAGCGCCGCCCAACGAATTGCGCCCCATGACGGCACCATGGCCTTTTTCAATGTGGGGAATGGATGTGATCGGCCCGATCAACCCCAAAGCGTCCAACGGTCACATGTTCATTTTGGTGGCAATTGACTACTTTACCAAGTGGATCGAAGTCGTCACTCTTGCGTCAGTCACCGCAAAGGCCGTGGCCCGTTTTCTCAGACGCGACGTCATTGCCCGATACGAGGTCCCTGCGACAATCATCACAGACAACGCCAAGAACCTGAACAACAAGGTCATCGACGAGCTTTGTGCACAATTCAAAATCCGACACCGCAATTCCACCCCGTACCGTCCCCAAATGAACGGTGCGGTGGAAGCGGCGAATAAGAACATCAAAAAGATCATCGAAAAAATGACGGTGAACTATAAGGATTGGCACGAGATGCTCCCCTATGCACTCTTGGCGTACCGTACGTCCATACGGACCTCAACCGGGGCAACCCCGTACTCGCTAGTCTATGGCATGGAGGCCGTCCTCCCAATCGAAGTAGATATCCCTTCCATGAGGATTCTTGCCGAGGCCGAGCTTGAAGAAGCGGAATGGGCAAAGCAGCGGTACGAACAGTTAAATTTCATTGATGAGAAGAGGCTGAAAGCGCTATGCCATGGACAGTGCTATCAACAAATAATGGCTCGAGCCTTCAACGCAAGAGTCCGCCACCGCGATTTCAACCCCGGCGACCTCGTTTTAAGGAAAGTCCTACACGTCACGCCGGACTCTCGAGGGAAGTTCTCGTATAAATACGATGGCCCCTTTGTCGTCAAAGAGGTTTTCTCCGGAGGAGCGGTCATCTTGAGCGACATGGACGGCACTGAAAATGCCCTTCCCGTCAACGCTGACGCCATTAAGAAGTATTATCCGTCAACACTTGTATATTCTTTATTCTCCGGGCGTCGTGCCCCTTTCATTGTAAGACATTTATATTTCCGTGGACGAGCTTCAATTCCCACCATCTGTCCAACACTAAGCTTTCTTGAGAGAAAAATAAATTTTCCCGCTAGGTCGAAAACCTCTTTGAGGCGGCCTAGGCAAAAACTAGGGAATGAGTGGCACGACTTAAAATCCCGCAAAGGGGGGTCGCGGCAAAAGGAGAGCACAAATCACTTCCTCGCTAGGTCGAAAACCTCTTTGAGGCGGCCTAGGCAAAAGTTAGAGGACCCGAGGGGTACGATCCCACCCAAACATGGGGAATCGTAGCAAAAGGTGAGCATTCATGTGAGAGAAATTAAATAAAATACCCCGCTAGGCCGTCACGCATCCCGCGGCCAAGGCAAAAGTTAGGGAAAAAATGTCGGCTCGACCACGAAAGAAAAGCGACACTCTCCCTGTGAAGCTACACCGAGTAGTGGTTCGGCACTCTCCGACGCAAGCAAACTCTCTTCAACTCTCCAAGCTCGAGACACGCTTCGAAATGGGGGTCGAATCAACGTATCCTTGACTTGGAGGATCCCATGAGATCCCTCCTCTTACCTTTACGCACATATTCCACGGGCTACCCGTTTCTAAAAGAGCCATTCTTCGATAGGGACACGACCACCCTACAATGGTCACCGATATCAAATCCCCGACGCATCTTTACATATATTCCTCTTATGTATGCCTGTCTCGCCGACTAAGTGCAACTGACGCCCTTTGTAGGTTCCTTCATTTCCATGCACAGGTGTGATCGGGAATCCCAGGAGGCATCTCCTTCTTGACGAATGCGCATTTGGCTTGTGCGGCAGATCGGGGCACCGAATCAAACGAAGGACATGATAAGGAACCCTTTCGACCCTGACTCAAGGAAACGACAAATGACAAGCTCAACCTGGAATGGGACAATCTGCCCCTGCCGACGTCCCCGACGAACCGCTTAGCATCCTTCCCCACCCTTACTTCCCCTCGCTCTCTCCATTTTACTGCTTTCCTCGGGCTTCGGCCTAGTGACTTTATTGCTTTCCGGACTTCGCGTCCACGGACTTCGCGTCCATTTTACTGCTTTCCTCGGGCTTCGGCCTAGTGACTTTATCGCTTTCCGGACTTCGCGTCCACGGACTTCGCGTCCATTTTACTGCTTTCCTCGGGCTTCGGCCTAGTGACTTTATCGCTTTCCGGACTTCGCGTCCATTTTACCGCTTTCCTCGGGCTTCGGCCTAGTGACTTTACTGCTTTCCGGACTTCGCGTCCACGGACTTCGCGTCCATTTTACTGCTTTCCTCAGGCTTCGGCCTAGTGACTATACTGCTTTCCGGACTTCGCGTCCACGGACTTCGCGTCCATTTTACTGCTTTCCTCGGGCTTCGGCCTAGTGACTTTATCGCTTTCCGAACTTCGCGTCCATTTTACTGCTTTCCTCGGGTTTCGGCCTAGTGACTTTATCGCTTTCCGGACTTCGCGTCCACGGACTTCGCGTCCATTTTACTGCTTTCCTCGGGCTTCGGCCTAGTGACTTTACTGCTTTCCGGACTTCGCGTCCACGGACTTCGCGTCCATTTTACTGCTTTCCTCGGGCTTCGGCCTAGTGACTTTATCGCTTTCCGGACTTCGCGTCCACGGACTTCGCGTCCATTTTACTGCTTTCCTCGGGCTTCGGCCTAGTGACTTTATCGCTTTCCGGGCTTCGCGTCCATTTTACCGCTTTCCTCGGGCTTCGGCCTAGTGACTTTACTGCTTTCCGGACTTCGCGTCCACGGACTTCGCGTCCATTTTACTGCTTTCCTCGGGCTTCGGCCTAGTGACTTTACTGCTTTCCGGACTTCGCGTCCACGGACTTCGCGTCCATTTTACTGCTTTCCTCGGGCTTCGGCCTAGTGACTTTATCGCTTTCCGAACTTCGCGTCCATTTTACTGCTTTCCTCGGGCTTCGGCCTAGTGACTTTATCGCTTTCCGGACTTCGCGTCCACGGACTTCGCGTCCATTTTACTGCTTTCCTCGGGCTTCGGCCTAGTGACTTTACTGCTTTCCGGACTTCGCGTCCACGGACTTCGCGTCCATTTTACTGCTTTCCTCGGGCTTCGGCCTAGTGACTTTATCGCTTTCCGGACTTCGCGTCCACGGACTTCGCGTCCATTTTACTGCTTTCCTCGGGCTTCGGCCTAGTGACTTTACTGCTTTCCGGACTTCGCGTCCACGGACTTCGCGTCCATTTTACTGCTTTCCTCGGGCTTCGGCCTAGTGACTTTATCGCTTTCCGGACTTCGCGTCCACGGACTTCGCGTCCATTTTACTGCTTTCCTCGGGCTTCGGCCTAGTGACTTTACTGCTTTCCGGACTTCGTGTCCACGGACTTCGCGTCCATTTTACCGCTTTCCTCGGGTTTCGGCCTAGTGACTTTACTGCTTTCCGGACTTCGCGTCCACGGACTTCGCGTCCATTTTACTGCTTTCCTCGGGCTTCGGCCTAGTGACTTTACTGCTTTCCGGACTTCGCGTCCACGGACTTCGCGTCCATTTTACTGCTTTCCTCGGGCTTCGGCCTAGTGACTTTATCGCTTTCCGGACTTCGCGTCCACGGACTTCGCGTCCATTTTACTGCTTTCCTCGGGCTTCGGCCTAGTGACTTTATCGCTTTCCGGACTTCGCGTCCACGGACTTCGCGTCCATTTTACTGCTTTCCTCGGGCTTCGGCCTAGTGATTTTACTGCTTTCCGGACTTCGCGTCCATTTTACTGCTTTCCTCGGGCTTCGGCCTAGTGACTTTACTGCTTTCCGGACTTCGCGTCCACGGACTCCGTGTCCACTTTACTGCTTTCCGGACTTCGCGTCCACTTTACTGCTTTCCGGACTTCGCGTCCATTTTGCTGCTTTTCTCGGGCTTCGGGCTAGTAACTTCACCGCTCCCCGCGGGCCTTGACCCTACACATGCTATCGTGCGGGGTTAGACCCCTCGTCTACATTTCAGGATATTCGCTTCCTAATCAGGTGGTTACCCTACGACAGGTTCGGTCACCTTTGCACATCCTCCCTAAAAATCCAACACGAGGGAGCAAGCTATCACAGAGAGCCATAACAGAAGCGGTCGTCGGGACCAAAAAGGGTGCCTCTCATGGTCTTTGGCTACATCCTCTAACCGAGCATGCAACCAAAGAGGGGCAAGCTGTCAGCACCCCATTTTGGCCCACCGGCTTCCCGCACAAGGATTCCCGACTGAAGCTCGGGACACTATTCATCGCCCGGCAATCGGAGGCAAATAGGCGGGCACGGGGTCATGAACAATAAAGAAAAACACGGTCCACTGAGAAAGGCGGAAGAAAGCAGTCAGAAGAACAGACGAACGAGGAATCCCGGAAACAACGGAGCTGGCACTGTGGCACTATTCATCACTGAGTCACCGAAGCACCGAAAGGTGCCCAATATGGGGCTCCAAAAATCCCTCCCAGTGCCAAAATGACCAATGACACGTCCGGGCGCATTTCCGGGACATCCTGCTTAAGCCGGGACACCCCGATCCCCCACGGACGCCTTTTCTGACAGAGCTCCCGGGGTTCGCTCCACTGACAAGCAAACGGCCCCTCAAAACGGGTCTACAGGCGCCCAGGGACCACCAGGGCCGGGGAACAAGTTTCAGACAACCTTCCGGAACTCGGCTCGATCTCCCGAAGTACGCTTCAGTGATCACGAACGCCTCCCGGTGAACCTTCGGGTATTTCCACGGAAAGCAGAGACCACAACGATCTCTGAGTACCTCACGATAACCTCCAAGCACCTCAAGGCATTCAGGGCACACTGAGAAAATCCCGGTCGAAGTCCCTAGGCCTTCCCGGGCCAACGGTCCCCGACCGAGGACAACGGGCCAACGATCCCCCGCGGGGCAAAAGGATCGTGAAAACAAATGCAAGGATGCACAAAGGTCAATCGGGGGTCGAGGGGCGCTAAATTCCACTCCGAACGTCCAAACGGGGCGAAACCGACTCCCGAGGCGCCGAGTCGCCCGAACGTTCGTTCACGCGACGCATGGCGATATTGGGCTCGCTCAAATCCTCGTAGTCCAAGCATTCAAAATCTTCAAATTAATTGGATATCGGAGGTCGGACGCGAGCTCAATCAAGTCTCAAGCGTTTGCCGGCTTTTCTCCTAATCGGATGGGACCCACAGCCTAGCCAAGCCAAGCCATCAAGCCACGGCTCAACCCCAAGCCACGGCTCAACCCTCGGCTCAGATTGGACAGCCCAAGCCGCGGCTCAAGCCCCTCCCACCGTCGGCTCCAAGCACCCCCCACCACACATTTCAAATTTCCCTCACTTCTTTCATTTCCTCTTACACACCCATCAACTCCCATCACCTCCCATCACTTCCACCTTGCTTCCCCCACACACTATGTGACATCTCCCCCTCCCTAATCCCATGATATATTTCAGCAGCCCCATTAAGCCATTTCGGCAGCCCCATTAAGCCCAAAAACCGCAATTAACTCCCCAAAAGCAAGTCATTAGCCTTCCCTTTATAAGCCCTTTCACCATTAGACTTAATCACTTCTTCATTCTCCTTCTCTCTCAAGCCAATCTCCCTCTAAAATCCTCTCAACTTTCAGCCCACTCCCACAGCTCGTACCACTCCTTGCCAAGGCCGAAACCGGCCAAAACCGTCGGAAAACCACCCGGTATTCCGGTAACCACCCGACCCGACTTAAACCAAAAATCACCAAACTCCCTAGCCTACCTATTTTCCATCTCCTAAGTTCGTTTCCGGGCTTAGATTTTCCATTTGAGGTCCCTAACATCACTTTCCAGCCAAAGTTGTAATCGGGTCCCGAGTCTCCAAGCCGCGTGCAACCGAGCTCCTCGACGTGCCATTTTCTCCCGCGACTTCGGAGAGTCGTGCCATCACGTTCAAAGGGTTCCTCACGACCCTCACCCTCTCTCGTGAAGAGGTGGTCACGATCCGAGGGCCGATCCACCGTGCACAACCTCCGTTTCATTGTTTTTCACTTACCGGGTTTTCCGTGTTCATACCCGAACTTCTCTCACGTTTTTCGAGCTTGTCTAGGGCTCGGCACGCTCGGGTCTGCCCGTGCTCGTCTAGATCTACCTCTTAGGAGTCCAACGAGCCCGACCTTGCACCGTGCCGTGCCCGGAGCTCGCGTGCCAAGCCGTTCTCCCGAGACTAGCCGCGGCTGTTTTCTCTCGGATTGCTCACTTCCGCGACTTCAAGCCGAGTCTTGCGACTCCCACGGCCACTTCTCCGACTCCTTCCTTGTGTTCCGAGGCTAGGTAAGACTCCTCTATGACTTAGAGAAGCTAGGTTCTTCGATATTTGTTTGATATGGGGTGTTAGGGGCTCATTTCGCATGATTTTCCTTAGATCCCGGGTTTGGCCCTTGAGCAACTTCGTGAACCATCCGACTTCGAAATGAGCTGAAATTTGTACCACAGACTCTTGATGTTATTTTAAGTCCCCATACAAAATTTCAGATTTTTCTGTGCACTGGATCTCCGGATAAAAAATGTTTACCCGTTATTTCGGTATTCTCGGCCAGATTTTGATTTGTCTCGTGAACCATCCGAGTTCGAAATGAGCTGAAATTTTTACCACAGACACTTGATGTTATTTTAAGTCCCCATACAAAATTTCAGATTTTTCTGTGCACTGGATCTCCGGATAAAAAATGTTTACCCGTTATTTCGGTGTTTCCGGTCTGATTTTGATAGATCTCGCGAACCATCCGACTTCAAAATGAACTGAAATTTTTACCACACATTCCTGATGTTATTTTAAGGTTCCACACAAAAGTTCATATTTTTATGGGCGCTGAAACTCCAAATAAAAATTATTTACCGAACTTTTCGTATATTCGACAAATCAGATCACACTGTTTTTTTGGGTCTAATTTAGCCCTCTCCAAACTGAATCTAGATCCAAAATAGACCCCTTGACCCTGATCCGACTCTGTTTTCATGTTTATTACATTTACAATTTACCTCGTTTTTCGTGCCGATGCCATTTTATTGATTCCATTATATATCATGTTTGTGTTTGTATTACATGTTTATTTGTGATTCCAAGACCATGGTGGCATCGACTTTGTAAATGTGTGTGTTCTTATTATGTTTGGCGTCTTACGCATGCAAGAAACGATTAAAACCGATTCTTGTAATTGATTGCAATTATATTTTTTGTTTAAATCATTAGCTTCACGATTAATTTACATGTTAGGCGCATTAACCCCGAACAATCATCTCATTAGCCCATAATAATCAAGGTTTAACTCCTCAATCACTAAACCATTCCACAAACGAGAAATGGGACGCATCATTTGATTAATTAAATCACTCGGACTAAATAATTGGACAAATTGAATATTAATTCGTAAACGTATCGATGGTTCATGGAACGGCGGAAATGCCCTTTTCCTTAAAAGCTCATAATTTCAAAACATCGAGACGTGTAACACGGATAGAATCGTGTCTAGCAAGTACTCGAGTACTATGACTCGAGTCCGGGCCCAATTTGAGGCCGCTCGAGTCGAGATGCGCGAGTCCTCTTTAGACCTCTTCGTGTCACACGATCTTTAATTTATATATGAACATCACATGTTTTACCACTCAAGGGCATAGTCGTCATTCCGTGATTCATCGATATCCTAGGCTTTAGGGAGTCGGAAACACCTCGATCTATGGACGGAAAGGGACGGCCCGTTCGGGTGCGAGTTTCATTCGTACGGCCCATTCCGTTCACTTTCGGTGTTTCTATCTTCCTATCGTAGATTCGGTGGTGAACCTTTTTATTTCAGTTGAAAAAGACGAAGAACCGGATTAATCATGTACTTGACTTAAACAAACATTAGATAATGGATAGGTGGAATATTAGATTCCAATCTAGAGTCAAAACACGAGTTTGGCTAATTCAGTGAAACCGCAGTGACACTTAACTGAATAAGAGTCATAAAACAAACACACACATGTAATCGGCTTAGAACCTTATCCTAGCCCGCCCTCTATGTTTGCCTAGGTTAGATGCATTGTTTGCCAATCAACCACGGGTAATAACTGATTAAATCACGTACATTCGACTTAATACACCAATTGTCTGTATTCACCGACAATTGTCAGTTGCTTTCTTTATCGTGTCAGTTACATCAGTTTTCTTCCGTTTTATTCTTGCTTTTGATGATTTATTGCGGTTCGGGCCCGAACCCATAGGTCACGTGTTGCATGGGTCCAACGCCCCAAATCACCGAACACGAGGTCCAACGCCTCTTAACTCACCGAGCGCGTGCAACCCGAGTGCGGAATGGGATCTAGCCTCGATTCACCGTCACACTCCGAATACGGCCTATGTGGAAGGCGGATTTTGATTGAGCGCGTGAAACGTGTTTAGATATCACCCGGGAGCGCGATCGATCCAACGGTTACAGTGGAAACAAGTCGTTTTTCTGCAAACCGACGGTTCGATCGGACCCGACTCTCGGCTCTTTGAGCCCGCGTTGCCTTAATTTATTTATCGGTTATTCAAAATACACGGTGAGCAGGAGCGGAATAGTGGCCCAATGCAAACCGATCGGGATCCATTTACTTATTCGGTTATACTTTGTAATTGTTCGAGAGAACATTGTGAGGATTCTATTTGTATGTTCATTCATCTCCTTGTAAGGATCCTCGATCGGTGAGCGAGAGGTCCGAGTGCTGGATCGGTTAAGTTGGTCTATCGCCACCAAAGGGTGAGTAAGCTTGGATACTCGTGGTTTCGGTTCACGCAGGGAATCAACCATCACGGTTCGATGAACTGTAACGCTAAGATAGTGAACCGACTCCTCGATGCACAAGCCTACTCATCTTTCGGACTCTTGGTCCAACTTGATCAATTCATCGAATTTACGGTGTCAAAACGGGCGAGTCGAGCACAACTCTAAATCACGCGGTAAATAAACAAAATGGCAAGCCTAGCAAGCTAGAGTACCGAGAGGGCGTGCGGGATATAGGCCCGCACGTAATAGAATCCCCGCATTCGGAATTTTCGGTTCCGTACGACCATTGCCTTAGCATTTAGGTGTACCCCGTACCCCTAGACCCGGGTAACTTGCCGGCCCTCGACCCTCGAGTCGTAAAATGGCAAGTGGCGACTCCTTCTCACGTGCGTCCGTCGTGCTTCCCCGGGAAGGTGGACACTCCCAAGCCGCGTTTGCTTAGGCGCGCGCATGCGTGCCCCGACGAGATGAAATTCGGGTGCGCACAGCTACGATCCCCCCATGTTTGGGCGGGATCGCACCCCTCGGTTCCTCTAACTTTTGCCTAGACCGCCCTTTGCGGATTTTCAGCCTAGCAAGGAATTGATTTGTGCTCTCCTTTTGCCGTGATTCCCCTTTGCGGGATTTTAAGTCGTGCCACTCGTTCCCTAGGTTTTGCCTAGGCCGCCTCAAAGAGGTTTTCGACCTAGCGGGAGATTATTTTTCTCTCAAGAAAGTTTTGTATTGGACAAATGGTGGGAGTTGGTATTCGTGCATGTGCACGAGAATGTTTTACAAATGAAACGGGTGCGAAGCCCGGCGAATGAAAGGGGAATACAAGTGCTCAGGGATAGTATTTCTTGATGGCGTCAGCATTGACGGGAAGCGCATTTTCAGTGCCGTCCATATCGCTCAAAATGACTGCTCCCCCGGAGAAGATCTCTTTGACGACGAAAGGACTGTCGTATTTGTAAGAGAACTTCCCTCGAGAATCGGGTGCGACATGCAAGACCTTCCTCAAGACGAGGTCACCGGGACTGAACTCTCGGTGACGGACCTTGGCGTTGAATGCTCGAGCCATCCTCTGTTGGTAGCATTGTCCGTGGCATAATGCCTTCAGCCTCTTCTCGTCAATGAGGTTTAGCTGTTCGTATCGCTGTTTCGCCCACTCTGCTTCTGCGAGTTCAGCCTCGGCTAGGATCCTCATGGAAGAGATCTCCACCTCGATCGGGAGGACTGCCTCCGTGCCGTAGACCAAGGAATACGGGGTTGCCCCGGTTGAAGTCCGTATGGATGTTTGGTACGCCAATAGTGCATAGGGGAGCATCTCGTGCCAATCCTTGTAATTCACCGTCATTTTTTCGATGATCTTCTTGATGTTCTTATTTGCCGCCTCCACTGCGCCGTTCATTTGGGGACGGTATGGGGTGGAGTTGCGGTGTCGAATTTTGAATTGTGCACAGAGCTCGTCGATGACCTTGTTATTCAGGTTCTTGGCGTTGTCCGTGATAATCGTCGTGGGGACCCCGTACCGGGCGATGACGTCGCATCTGAGAAAACGGGCCACGGCTTTTACGGTGATCGACGCGAGAGTGATAGCCTCGATTCACTTGGTGAAGTAGTCAATTGCCACAAGGATAAACATGTGTCCGTTAGACGCTTTGGGATTGATCGGGCCAATCACGTCTGTGCGCACCCGAATTTCATCTCGTCGGGGCACGCATGCGCGCGCCTAAGCAAACGCGGCTTGGGAGTGTCCACCTTCCCGGGGAAGCGCGACGGACGCACGTAAGAAGGAGTCGCCACTTGCCATTTTACGACCCGAGGGTCGAGGGCCGGCAAGTTACCCGGGTCTAGGGGTACGGGGTACACCTAAATGCTAAGGTAATGGTCGTACGGAACCGAAAATTCCGAATTTGGGGGTTTTATTACGTGCGGGCCTATATCCCGCACGCCTTCTCGGTACTCTAGCTTGCTAGGCTTGCCATTTTGTTTACTTACCGCGTGATTTAGAGTTGCGCTCGACTCGCCCGTTTTGACACCGTAAATTCGATGAATTGATCAAATTGGACCAAGAGTCCGAAAGATGAGTAGGCTTGTGCATCGAGGAGTCGGTTCACTATCTTAGCGTTACAGTTCATCGAACCGTGATGGTTGATTCCTTGCGTGAACCGAAACCACGAGTATCCAAGCTTACTCACCCTTTGGTGGCGATAGACCAACTTAACCGATCCAGCACTCGGACCTCTCGCTCACCGATCGAGGATCCTTACAAGGAGATGAATGAACATACAAATAGAATCCTCACAATGTTCTCTCGAACAATTACAAAGTATAACCGAATAAGTAAATGGATCCCTGTCAGCACCCTATTTTGGCCCACCGGCTCCCCATGCGAGGATCCCCAACCGAGGCCCGGGGCACTATTCATCACCCGGCAATCGGAAGCAAATGGGCAGGCACGAGGCCATGGACAGTAAGAGAAGAGCACAATCCACTGAGAGAGACGGAAGAGAGCAGTCAGAAGAACAGACGAACGAGGAATCCCGAAGACGGCGGAGCCGGCACTGTGGCACTATTCATCACTGAGTCACCGAAGCACCGAAAGGTGCCCAATATGGGGCTCCAGAAATCCCCCTCAGTGCCAAAACGACCAATGACGCGTCCGGACGCATTTCCGGGACATCCTGCTTGAGCCGGGACACCCCGATCCCCCACGGACGCCTTTTCTGACATAGCTCCTGGGGTTCGCCCCACTGACTAGCAAGCGGCCCCTCAAAATGGGCCTACAGGCACCCGGGGACCACCAGGGCCGGGGAACAAGCTTCAGACAACCTTCCGGAGCTCGGCTCGGTCTCCCGAACTACGTTTCAGTGGTCACGAACGCCTCCCAGCGAGCCTTCGGGTATTTCCACGAAAAGCAGAGACCACGAGGGTCTCTGAGTACCTCACAATAATCTCCAAGCACCTCAAAGCCTTCAGGGCACACTGAGAAAACCCCGGTCAAAGTCCTTAGGTCTTCCCGGGCCAACGGTCCCCGACCGAGGACGACGAGCCAACAATCACTCACGGGGCAATAGGATCGCCAAAACAAATGCAAGGATGCACAAAGGTCAAACGGGGGTCGAGGGGCACTAAACTCCACTCCGAATGTCCAAACGAGACAAAACCGACTCTCGAGGCGTCGAGTCGCCCGAACGTTCGTCCACACGACGTATGGCGATATTGGGCTCATTCAAATCCTCGTAGTTCAAGCATTCCAAATCTTCAAATTAATTGGACATCGGAGGTCGGATGCAAGCTCAATCGGGTCTCAAGCATTTTCCGGCTTTCTTCCTAATCAAGTGGGACCCTTGAGCTAGCCGAGCCGAGCCGAGCCGAGCCCCGAGCCATGGCTCTCCTCTAAAGACAAGCCAAATGAGCCTCCACCACACATTTTCAAAATATCTTCTTACACCCATCACTTCCCTTCTCCCATCCATCACCTCCCATCCACTTTCCCCTGACTTCCCCTACACTCAACATGACAACTTCCCCACCCTAATCTTCCCTCCAAAAATTCGGATCCCCTAAGCACCACTTAATTGCACTTAACTCCACTTAATCTTGTCATTTAGTCTTCCTTTATAAGCCCATTGCATCATTAACTTAAACACAACTCCTCTTGCACTCTCTCTCTAGTATTTCTCACTCAAACAAATGCTCTCAACCTCCCAAGAACTTCAACAAAATCGCAGCAAGCAAGAACCACCCAAAAAACCAAGCAAAACACTCAAGACTTAAGTCGGAATCCATCCCGACTTAAATCCAAACTTCACCAAACTTCATATCCTACATGTTTTCGACCCCCTCTATCCATTTCCGAGCTTAGATTTCAAGTTTGAAGCCTCTAAGTTAGAGAATCAGCTCAGTACAGAACCGAGCACAGTTTTGGCCCAGCCGGGTCAAAACTTCCAACCCTGTTTTCTCACCTTCTCGAGTCGGTCTGAACTTTCAAAACCCATCAAACACCTCCGGGGATCGGGTCGATCCGTGACCCTTTTCGATGAACGACCACTTCTACCACCTCCAGGGGTCAGTTAGGAGTCAGGAGACGTTGGCCTTGCTCAAAACTTCCATCGGAATCCATCGTTATGAATTCCGACCCGAAAACTGCCCAGTCGGGCCAGTTTCCAGACGTGCTCTGTTTTGGGTGATTTTTGCAGGACTGTACGGGTCGACCCGACAACTCTGGGAACAAACGACCACCACGGTCACTTAGAGGAGTCCCTTGGCTATCCAAGGCCGCCGACCTTGCCTCAAAATTCCATCGGGAACCTCCGTGGCGACGTCCGACCCGACTTGTGCCAGTCGGGTCTGTCCACCCTTCCATTCAGGTCTGTTTGGTGCCATTCGGGTCTGTTCAACGGAAAACAGCCCAAACCCGACCCATCAACGGTCCAACCCGACTCTTGAAGGTACCATCCCGCATCTCGGGACTAGGTATGACCATTCCCGACTTAGAGGAGCTAGGACTTTTACATTATTGTTGTGTTTATGGAGTTTTGAGGGGTTTTAAGCATGATTTTAATTCCGAACTTTAATATTATGCAATTTCCTTATTACACCATGCATGTTTATCATCGTTTAACTTGCTAGCATGTCGGGAAATATTTAAATCGAAGTCGAGGAAACTATCCCGACCCGGAAAAGCCGAGATCATTCGGGTTAACCTAGAGCTTTCTTGACCTTTTTGGGTCAAGACTGGATTCCTTTGCCCCGATTTAAATTGTTTCCTGAGTTTTATCGTTTTTCTCACATCCATGAAGTCGGTATTGTTTCATCGATTCCTTTAATAATATGTTTGTGCATGTTTGCATGTTTGAATGTGTTATTTAAATCATGATAATACCGACTTTCGTTTAATCGTGTTATTTAACATGTTTGATGTTTGAGCATGCGAGAAACGATTCAAAACAAGACGGGGAAAACTCGTGAAACCAAATACAAGCCATGAGACCTCTCGGCTTTATCCAAGGAGAATAGGCCGAGAGTCTCATGGAGTTATTCAGGTTCCATGAGGCTTCCTCTTCCCGTTTTAAATCCGTTCTCGGATTTCGTGTAATTTGCAAGTTCAATTACATCGAGAATTTCACATGAAATGTCTTTCCAAACCAAAATATGCATGGATTCGCAATTCGGAGACCCTTTCGGGCCTATTAGGACCAAAGGGTGTTTCGGCCATCGTTGGCCGAATCTTCCTCGGTCTTTCTTGACCCGTCTTGGTCGCCGAGTCACGAATCATTTTTACAATTAATGCATTCGGCACAACCCTTAAGCATTAATTCCACAAACGGGTTAATCGGGACGCTCACATGATTAAACCCACTTCACACTGACAAGGTTTACACGAATTGGCCATTAACTGATAACTCGCGTCGATGAGTTGTCAAATGACGTTGGCGCCCTTTTCAAACTTATCAATTTCAAAACCCGAAATGCGCGGTCCGATGTAGCATGGATGTCTGAAAAGGGTTTCTGTGTCTCAACTTGAATGTTTACCTGATTCCAGGTAGCTCAGGTCAGGATACAGAAGATCTTTCTAGATCACTTCCGGGCAGATCGACCGGTTCTTTGGCTTTTTCGGGGTTCTTGCACAACCCTGGACGACCCAGGGAATTGGTCGACACCGGCTACAGGCCGAGGTGGCCCGCACTGCGATGTTTCCCCTTTTCTGAAAACAATTTTCAAATAAAGGGCAAAATCGTCTTTTCACAATTCAGCGACACTCTTAGGGTTAGCATGACAGAAACACTACAATATGGGACAAGAACGGGCTACCTGTTCAGGTGCAGGTTCATCTGCATAGCCATTTCTTATCTAACTGATGAGTTTCTGTCATCCTAACATAAACTCGGGTAACTAGAACGGTTATCTCTGTCATAAAACATGCAAAATGCTGATTAACCTTTCACTCGACTTAACCAAACACTAGATAATGGTTAGGAGGAATTCTAGATTCCAAATCTAGAGTCGAAACATGAGTTTGGCTAATTCAGTGGAAATTCAGTGTCACAATACAGAACAACTGTAAAAGCAATCCACACACATGAGATTTGACTCTCTTTGTCAAGTTCTAAAAAACAAAGCCGAATGCTAAAATATTGGCACGTGCTTGTTTGTCTAGGGTAGGATTTGCATGCCAAAATACCCCGGATTAACAACTTGTTAAAACACGTACACTCGATAATAACAAACACCTTGTCTGTTATTTACATGTTGCGTGTTATCTTTCCGCACCTGTTTGCCATGCGGGTCGAGCCTGATCCCTAGGCCGAATAATATTAGGGTTCAACGCCCTAATCATCGAGCACAGGGTTCAACGCCCTAATCAACACTCACAGGGTCCAACGCCCTATTCAGTGAGAGCGTCCATTGAATTTCAGTTCTTCGGTCTTTTTCCCTAAACTCACGGCGAGTTAGAGTGGAATAATAACCGAACGCGAAACGACTGGAATTCGACCCTTTTTGTAATTTGTATTTATTGTTTTCGAGAGCATTGTAAGGACTTTTATTTTGTACATTTGTTCTGTAAGAATTCCAGTCGGTGAGCGAACGGTCTAAGAGTCGAATTAATCGAATCGGTCTAATGCTTGCCCAGACACAAGTAAATCCAAGATCTCGCGATTTTGGTTCACGCAGGGATTCAACCTCCATGGTTCGATGAACTGTAACGCAAGATTGTGAACCAACTCCCCGACATACGGGTTTACTTCTCTCTCGGCTTCTCAACCGACATCGTTTAATTCACCGAATCTTCGGTGTCAAAATGTGCGAGCCGAGTGCAGCTTAATTCATGCGGTAAATCATAAAACATGCAAGCCTAGCAAACCATAGTACCGAAAGGGCGTGCGGGATATAGGCCCGCACGTAACATGAACCCCCGAACACGGATTTTTCGGCTCCGCATGACCATTGCCTTAGCATTTAGGTGTACCCCGTACCCCTAGACCCAGGCGACTCAACGGCCCTCGACCTACGGGTCGTAAACAGTAAGTGGCGACTCCTTCTCACGTGCGTCCGTCGCGCGTCCCCGGGAAGGTGGACACTCCCAAGCCGCGTTTGCTTAGGCGCGCGCATGCGTGCCCCGACGAGATTAAATTCGGGTGCGCACAATCCCGATCGGTTTGCATAGGGCCACTATTCCGCTCCTGCTCACCGTGTATTTTGAATAACCGATAAATAAATTAAGGCAACGCGGGCTCAAAGAGCCGGGGGTCGGGTCCGATCGAACCGTCGGTTTGCAGAAAAACGACTTGTTTCCACTGTAACCGTTGGATCGATCGAGCTCCCGGGTGATATCTAAACACGTTTCACGCGCTCAATCCAAATCCGCCTTCCACATAGGCCGTATTCGGAGTGTGACGGTGAATCGAGGCTAGATCCCATTCCGCACTCGGGTTGCACGCGCTCGGTGAGTTAAGAGGCGTTGGACCTCGTGTTCGGTGATTTGGGGCATTGGACCCCATGCAACACGTGACTTATGGGTTCGGGCCCGAACCGCAATAAATCATCAAAAGCAAGAATAAAACGGAAGAAAACTGATGTAACTGACACGATACAGAAAGCAACTGACAATTGTCGGTGAATACAGACAAGTGGTGTATTAAGTCGAATGTACGTGATTTAATCAGTTATTACCTGTGGTTGATTGGAAAACAATGCATCTAACCTAGGCAAACATAGAGGGCGGGCTAGGATAAGGTTCTAAGCCGATTACATGTGTGTGTTTGTTTTATGACTCTTATTCAGTTAAGTGTCACTGCGGTTTCACTGAATTAGCCAAACTCGTGTTTTGACTCTAGATTGGAATCTAATATTCCACCTATCCATTATCTAATGTTTATTTAAGTCAAGTACATGATTAATCCGGTTCTTCGTCTTTTTCAACTGAAATAAAAAGGTTCACCACCGAATCTACGATAGGAAGATAGAAACACCGAAAGTGAACGGAATGGGCCGTACGAATGAAACTCGCACCCGAACGGGCCGTCCCTTTCCGTCCATAGATCGAGGTGTTTCCGACTCCCTAAAGCCTAGGATATCGATGAATCACGGAATGACGACTATGCCCTTGAGTGGTAAAACATGTGATGTTCATATATAAATTAAAGATCGTGTGACACGAAGAGGTCTAAAGAGGACTCGCGCATCTCGACTCGAGCCGCCTCAAATTGGGCCCGGACTCGAGTCATAGTACGCGAGTACTTGCTAGACACAATTCTATTCGTGTTACACGTCTCGATGTTTTGAAATTATGAGCTTTTAAGGAAAAGGGCATTTCCGCCGTTCCATGAACCATCGATACGTTTACGAATTAATATTCAATTTGTCCAATTATTTTGTCCGAGTGATTTAATTAATCAAATGATGCGTCCCATTTCTCGTTTGTGGAATGGTTTAGTGATTGAGGAGTTAAACCTTGATTATTATGGGCTAATGAGATGATTGTTCGGGGTTAATGCGCCTAACATGTAAATTAACCGTGAAGCTAATGATTTAAACAAAAAATATAATTGCAATCAATTACAAGAATCGGTTTTAATCGTTTCTTGCATGCGTAAGACGCCAAACATAATAAGAACACACACATTTACAAAGTCGATGCCACCATGGTCTTGGAATCACAAATAAACATGTAATACAAACACAAACATGATATATAATGGAATCAATAAAATGGCATCGGCACGAAAAACGAGGTAAACCGTAAATGTAATAAACATGAAAACAGAGTCGGATCAGGGTCAAGGGGTCTATTTTGGATCTAGATTCAGTTTGGAGAGGGCTAAATTAGACCAAAAAAAAAAACAGTGTGATCTGATATGTCGAATATACGAAAAGTTCGGTAAATAATTTTTATTTGGAGTTTCAGCGCCCATAAAAATATGAAATTTTGTGTGGAACCTTAAAATAACATCAGGAATGTGTGGTAAAAATTTCAGTTCATTTTGAAGTCGGATGGTTCGCGAGATCTATCAAAATCAGACCGGAAACACCGAAATAACGGGTAAACATTTTTATCCGGAGATCCAGTGCACAGAAAAATCTGAAATTTTGTATGGGGACTTAAAATAACATCAAGTGTCTGTGGTAAAAATTTCAGCTCATTTCGAACTCGGATGGTTCACGAGACATATCAAAATCTGGCCGAGAATACCGAAATAACGGGTAAACATTTTTTATCCGGAGATCCAGCGCCCAGAAAAATCTGAAATTTTATGTGGGGACTTAAAATAACATCAAGAGTCTGTGGTAAAAATTTCAGCTCATTTCGAAGTCGGATGGTTCACGAAGTTGCTCAAGGGCCAAACCCGGGATCTAAGGAAAATCATGCGAAATGAGCCCCTAACACCCCATATCAAACAAATATCGAAGAACCTAGCTTCTCTAAGTCATAGAGGAGTCTTACCTAGCCTCGGAACACGAGGAAGGGAGAGAAGTGGCCGTGGGAGTCGCAAGACTCGGCTTGAAGTCGCGGAAGTGAGCAATCCGAGAGAAAACAGCCGCGGCTAGTCTCGGGAGAACGGCTTGGCACGCGAGCTCCGGGCACGGCACGGTGCAAGGTCGGGCTCGTTGGACTCCTAAGAGGTAGATCTAGACGAGCACGGGCAGACCCGAGCGTGCCGAGCCCTAGACAAGCTCGAAAAACGTGAGAGAAGTTCGGGTATGAACACGGAAAACCCGGTAAGTGAAAAACAATGAAACGGAGGTTGTGCACGGTGGATCAGCCCTCGGATCGTGACCACCTCTTCACGAGAGAGGGTGAGGGTCGTGAGGAACCCTTTGAACGTGATGGCACGACTCTCCGAAGTCGCGGGAGAAAATGGCACGTCGAGGAGCTCGGTTGCACGCGGCTTGGAGACTCGGGACCCGATTACAACTTTGGCTGGAAAGTGATGTTAGGGACCTCAAATGGAAAATCTAAGCCCGGAAACGGACTTAGGGGATGGAAAATAGGTAGGCTAGGGAGTTTGGTGATTTTTGGTTTAAGTCGGGTCGGGTGGTTACCGAAATACCGGGTGGTTTTCCGACGGTTTTGGCCTGTTTCGGCCTTGGCAAGGAGTGGTACGAGCTGTGGGAGTGGGCTGAAAGTTGAGAGGATTTTAGAGGGAGATTGGCTTGAGAGAGAAGGAGAATGAAGAAGTGATTAAAGTTAATGATGGAAGGGGACTTATAGGGATGGCTAATGGCTCGATTAGAGGAAGTTAATTGCGGTTTTGATGCCTAAACTAGGGCTGCCGAAATTTGGAGGGGATTAGGATGGGGAAATAGTCATGTGGAGTGTAGGGGAAGCAAGAGGGAAGTGATGGATAGGTGATGGATGTGTAAGGATGTGATAGGAAGTGAAAGATGTGAGGGAAAATTCAAATTTGTGATGGGGAGGCTTGGAGCCGACGGGTGAGCCGCCAGTGAGGGAATTAGCCGCGGCCTGGGGGCTGTCATGTCGAGCCGAGGGTTGAGCCGTGGCTTGGGGTTGAGCCGCGGCTCAATGGCTTGGCTTGGCTAGGCTGTGGGTCCCATCCGATTAGGAGAAAAGCCGGCAAACGCTTGAGACTTGATTGAGCTCGCGTCCGACCTCCGATGTCCGATTAATTTGAAGATTTGGAAAGCTTGAAAGACGAAGATTTGGATGAATCTAATATCGCCATGCGTCGCGTGAACGGACGTTCGGGCGATTCGGCGCCTCGGGAGTCGGTTTTGCCCTGTTCGGACGTTTGGAGTGGAGTTTAGCGTCCCTTGATCCCCGATGATCTTTGTGCATTCTTGCATTCGTTTCGGCGACCCTTTTGCCCCGCGGGTGATTGTTGGCTCGTCGTCCTCGGTCGGGGACCGTTGGCCCGGGAAGACCTAGGGACTTTGACCGGGATTCCCTCAATGTGCCCCGAATGCCTTGAGGTGCTTGGAGGTTATCGTGAGGTACTCAGAGATCGTTGTGGTCTCTGCTTTCCGTGGAAATACCCGAAGGTTCACCGGGAGGCGTTCGTGATCACTGAAGCGTACTTCGGGAGATCGAGCCGAGTTCCGGAAGGTTGTCTGAAACTTGTTCCCCGGCCCTGGTGGTCCCTGGGCGCCTGTAGACCCGTTTTGAGGGGCCGTTTGCTTGTCAGTGGAGCGAACCCCGGGAGCTCTGTTAGAAAAGGCGTCCGTGGGGGATCGGGGTGTCCCGGCTTAAGCAGGATGTCCCGGAAATGCGCCCGGACGTGTCATTGGTCATTTTGGCACTGGGAGGGATTTTTGGAGCCCCATATTGGGCACCTTTCGGTGCTTCGGTGACTCAGTGATGAATAGTGCCACAATGCCAGCTCCGTTGTTTTCGGGATTCCTCGTTCGTCTGTTCTTCTGACTGCTTTATTCCGCCTTTCTCAGTGGACCGCGTTTTTCTTTATTGTTCATGACCCCGTGCCTGCCTATTTGCCTCCGATTGCCGGGCGATGAATAGTGTCCCGAGCTTCAGTCGGGAATCCTTGTGCGGGAAGCCGGTGGGCCAAAATGGGGTGCTGACAGCTTGCCCCTCTTTGGTTGCATGCTCGGTTAGAGGATGTAGCCAAAGACCATGAGAGGCACCCTTTTTGGTTCCGGCGACCGCTTCTGTTATCGCTCTCTGTGATAGCTTGCTCCCTCGTGTTGGATACTTAGGGAGGATGTGCGAAGGTGCCCGGACCTGTCATAGGGTAGCCACCTGATTAGGAAGCGAACATTATGAAATTTAGATGAGGGGTCTAAACCCCATACGACAGCATGTGCAGGGCCAAGGCTCGTGGAAAGCAGTAAAATGGACGCGAAGTCCGTGGACGCGAAGTCCGTGGACGCGAAGTCCGGAAAGCAGTGAAATGGAAGCGAAGTCCGTGGACGCGAAGTCCGGAAAGCGATAAAGTCACTAGGCCGAAGCCCGAGGAAAGCAGTAAAATGGACGCGAAGTCCGGAAAGCAGTAAAGTCACTAGGTCGAAGCCCGAGGAAAGCAGTAAAATGGACGCGAAGTCCGGAAAGCAGTAAAGTCACTAGGCCGAAGCCCAAGGGAAGCAGTAAAATGGACGCGAAGTCCGTGGACGCGAAGTCCGGAAAGCAGTAAAGTCACTAGGCCGAAGCCGGAGGAAAACAGTAAAATGGACGCGAAGTCCGTGGACGCGAAGTCCGGAAAGCGATAAAGTCAATAGGCCGAAACCCGAAGAAAGCAGTAAAATGGACGCGAAGTCCGGAAAGCGATAAAGTCACTAGGCCGAAGCCCGAGGAAAGCAGTAAAATGGACGCGAAGTCCGTGGACGCGAAGTCCGGAAAGCAGTAAGGTCACTAGGCCGAAGCCCGAGGAAAGCAGTAAAATGGACGCGAAGTCCGGAAAGCAGTAAAGTCACTAGGCCGAAGCCCGAGGAAAGCAGTAAAATGGACGCGAAGTCCGGAAAGCAGTAAAGTCACTAGGCCGAAGCCCGAGGAAAGCAATAAAATGGACGCGAAGTCCGGGGACGCGAAGTCTGGAAAGCAGTAAAGTCACTAGGCCGAAGCCCGAGAAAAGCAATAAAATGGACGCGAAGTCCGTGGACGCGAAGTCCGTGGACGCGAAGTCCGGAAAGCGATAAAGTCACTAGGCCGAAGCCCGAGGAAAGCAGTAAAATGGACGCGAAGTCCGTGGACGCGAAGTCCGGAAAGCAGTAAAGTCACTAGGCCGAAGCCCGAGGAAAGCAATAAAATGGACGCGAAGTCCGTGGACGCGAAGTCCGGAAAGCGATAAAGTCACTAGGCCGAAACCCGAGGAAAGCAGTAAAATGGACGCGAAGTCCGTGGACGCGAAGTCCGGAAAGCAGTAAAGTCACTAGGCCGATGCCCGAGGAAAGCAGTAAAATGGACCCGAAGTCCGTGGACGCGAAGTCCGTGGACGCGAAGTCCGAAAAGCAGTAAAGTGGACGCGAAGTCCGGAAAGCGGTAAAGTGGACAGAGAGGGCTGGAAAGTAAGGGCGGGAAAGGATGCCAAGTAGTTCGTCGGGGATGTCGGCAGAGGTAGACTGTCCCGTTCCAAATCGAGCTTGTTATCTGTCTTTTCCTTGAGTTAGGGCCAAGAGAATTCTCTGTTATGCCTTCCACTCGGTTCGAATCCCCAATCTGTCGCACAAGCCAATCGCGTGTTCGTCAGGAAGGAGATGCCCCCCGGGGTTCCATGCGTATCTGCAGAGAAGAGCATAACTCTTCGTTAGTCATGTGGACAGTGGCGCGCGCCAAGTGTACAGGGCTGATGCTGTCCCGAAGGTGTTGATCTGCTGTAGATTGGCGTTGCTGCTGCGATGAAGTTGCTTCGTCGATGCTTTGCCCTTGGGGTGGCGGTGTGTTTGATCTGCCGGAAGCCGGCTTTGCTGCTAGGGCGGTTACTCTTTGCCCTGCCGGATGTCAGCTCTGTCACAGTGGCGATTGTAGTTCGCTAGGGACGCCCGGTTGTGCGATGAGGGATTCGAACTCTGGGGTAGAGTGCCTACGTATCCCGAGGAGTCGGGAATCAGAGTCTGTCGTAATTCCCGCGTTTGTTGTACTTGTGATCCTGACATCATTAGTAAGTCATGGAGGTTACTAACAACGTGTAAGCGTGGGTAAAAAGATGTCTTTGAGACGCATGCTCTTTAGTTTCGGGTCGCCTGAGCGATCCGCAAAGAGTTTTTGTTTTAGCGATGCGAATGGGATCCCGCTTTCAGAGGCCCCGATGTGAGGCCTCCGGGGCTCCTGTTGGCCTTGCATGGGCATATCGAGACGTTCTCAAAGGTGCCCAAGCGGCTCTATCGGTTGTTCGACGCGCCTGTGAACTTAGGACCCTTCTTATCAAGGTGCCGTAGGGCGGCTGCATTTGTAACCCGCATGGGGAATTTTGTTCAAATTTGGTCAGACCTCGGTCTAGTCATTTTCAGAGTGTTATGACTAGACTCCCGGAAAGAAATGTCTAGGATTTTGGCTTTGTGGTAGCCGATTGAAGGGTGGCTGTGACCCATTTTGGAGTTATGTAAATGACAAGGAGAAAAGAGAAAGCTTAGAGAGCACGTTGCCCCAAGCTAAAAGGATACACGGGTTCACGCCTGCAGCGAAATGTACCCCCTTTTTGTCTTTCCGCGGTGTGGGCTGCGCCAAACTCCTCGGATGGCGTGCTCAGTTGTCCACTACGCCTGGGGAAGAATCCGCCTTGGAAAGTTGAGTTATGTTGAAGAGCCGATCGGGGATCGCGTTGGAGTAGACATCCTGGCCATTTCCCTTGGGGATCCCTAGCTCGCGCAGTGTGCGAGAGCCTCGGGTGACTGTTTTGTTTATCTCTCGTTTTGCTCTCCTTTTACTACGGTCACCTACCTCGGGGCCGCACCTCTCAACCTAAAGGGGATGAACTCTCCTTTTGCCACGACCGCCCGCCTCGGGATTTTCGGTCATGCCTCTCTTTTGCCCTAGCTTTTGCCTAGGTCGCCCCGAGGGGTTTTCGACCTAGCGGGCTCGATTCTTTTATCTCTCGAGTTTGCAAGGGCGAAGTGCTCGAATGATTCGACGTTCGAGTGCGTTACGCTCTGTCTCCGTCGAGGAGTTGCGACTGCTGCTTCCCTTTTAGTTGGGATTTGTTCATTTCTTTTGGATCGGGGGTGCCGGTGCTTTTGGTGAACCTCGGCATTGCCCCATTTTTTATTGGCGGGTTTTTCCCGCTTCTTTTCTCTCTCTCTTCATTGGCGGGTTTATCCCGCTTCTTTTCGCTCTGTTTTTTTCCTCGCAGCTGGGGTCTGTATTGTGTGTCAGCACCCCATTTTGGCTCACCATTCCAAACAACGATATTAGCAATGATCCAAGCCACGACTTGAGCAGAACACAGAAAACGGCTCGGCAGAGCGAGAAATCACTATTCATCCTCAAGTTGGCAAAATTGAGCAAATGGCCCATGGACATGACAGAAGGACTCTACGGGTCACCAAAAGGCAACAGAGCGACCAGAGAGCTCAACAATGTCCAAAACCGGCATTTTCAGTGTACTACACGGACGGTACTATTTTCCGATAGTTCGCTTGGTCGTCGGAAGATAGTAAATATTGGACTCCAAAAATCCACATCAGTGCCAAAAAGATGGAAAATGTCTTCAAAGGTATTTTGCAAATCATCTGCTCTATACAGAACAATTTTCTGTATATAGACAACTTTTCAGTGGAAGTCCAAAAATGTCGGTTTCCCAGAGGAAAGTTAATGCCAAATATCAGACGCGGCCATGCCCCATCAGCACACTGAACATGAATAATGCTTCAGATTGTCTCTTGGAAGTCACACAGACACTTCAAATGACTTCCGAACGGCAAAACAAGCATATCCCTCTTCAGAAGAGCATAGTCGGAGAATGGTCTGATGGAATTACGGCAAACGAAGTTCATACCGCATTGCCCAGAAAACTCTACCAGACATTCACAATTGGGCAAAACAGACAGCAAAACCCTTCGCGGTTTCCCGAGTAACCTCCGAAGAGCGGAAATGACCATTTTCAGTGGAAATCCATATCCGGATGTCCTCTTTGGGGAAACTAGACGCCGAATGCTTACGTTACACAATGCTAGCCTCCTCAAGGCTCAATGTGGAATCGTCGGAATAAATCACACAACTCATCTAGACCTCCCGAACAGCGCTTTAAAGGTCTCAGATACACTTTTCAAGTCCTTAGAGATCCAGTCTTGACAAACGGAGATCACATTGATTTCCGGAACGCCCAAGCAACTCAGACAGCAATCTGAGAAATCCAACTTCGGACTCCTAGGACGTCTACGGCTTCACATTTGCATTACCGGCTTAAGGGTCAATTGTTCACGTTGTCTGACAATTCATGTCAAAATGACCAACGTGGGATGCAGATACAAGATATGCTGTTAGAAGCGGTTAACTTCGCTCTGGTCACCCGGAACGGGCAAAAACGGCTTCCGAGCCTCGTACGCACCCGAAGCATTCTTCCACAAAAATTGACAATCTTGGGCTTATCGGGATCGTTTTCTCGCACACATTGTCGATACAACGTTCTTTCAAGTCACGGAACTCGAACACGTAACCGATCGACATCCGAGCATTCCCGATTCACCTCCAATCCCGTGTGGGACCCACGGGACCTTCTTCCCCTTGCCAAAGACAAGAAGAACCACCCCTCTCTTGTCATCTTCTTCTTCAAGCCAAGAAGACAACTTGCCTTTGTCTTCCTTTTGCAAAATATCTAAGTGTTTCAATTCAACACTCCAACTTCCCATCCAAGCCATCAATGCTCTTATCTCTTCTCCATTAATGCAATGGATGAGGATTGAGCTTGATATTTCCTTAAGAAATTCGGATTCCACTAATCCATGGCCCTAATTGCACTTTTCTTCACTAATCTTGCATTTAAGCTTTTCTATATATTGTCCAAATGTCATTAACTTGAGGAGGGACCTTCAAGCACTCTCTCTCTAGCATTTCTCACTAAAACAAATGCTCTCAACCTCCCAAGAACTTCAGCAAAATCGCAGCAAGCAAGAACCACCCAAAAACCAAGCAAAACACTCAAGACTTAAGTCGGAATCCATCTCGACTTAAATCCAAACTTCACCAAACTTCATATCCTACATGTTTTCGACCCCCTCTATCTATTTCCGAGCTTAGATTTCAAGTTTGAAACCTCTAAGTTAGAGAATCAGCTCAGTACAGAATCGAGCACAGTTTTGGCCCAGCCGGGTCAAAACTTCCAGCCCTGTTTTCTCACCTTTTCGAGTCGGTCTGAACTTTCAAAACCCATCAAACACCTCCGGGGGTTCGTTAGGAGTCGGGAGCCACCGACCTTGCTCAAATATTCCATCGGAATCCACCGTTATGAATTCCGACCCGAAAACTGCTCAGTTGGGCCGGCGTTTCTGACTGTCTGTTCGGTTTTCTTGCAGATCGGGTCGATCCAGGACTCTTTTCGGAAAACGACCACCACAGCCACCTCCGGAGGTGAGTTAGCAGTCGGGAGCCGTTGGCCTTGCTCAAAAATTCCATCGGGAGCCTCCGTGGCGACATCCGACCCGACTTGTGCCAGTCGGGTCCGAAATTCCAGACGTGCTCTGTTTTGGGTGATTTTTGCAGGACTGTACGGGTCGACCCGACAACTCTGGGAACAAACGACCACCACGGTCACCTAGAGGGGTCCCTTGGCTACCCAAGGCCGCCGACCTTGCCTCAAAATTCCATCGGGAACCTCCGTGGCGACGTCCGACCCGACTTGCGCCAGTCGGGTCTGTCCAGTATTCCATCCGGGTCTGTTGGGTGCCATTCGGGTCTGTTCAACGGAAAACAGCCCAAACCCGACCCATCAACGGTCCAACCCGACTCTTGAAGGTCCCATCCCGCATCTCGGGACTAGGTATGGCCATTCCCGACTTAGAGGAGCTAGGACTTTTACATTCTCGTTGCGTTTATGGAGTTATAAGGGGTTTTATGTATGTTTTATTTTCAAGTTTTAATCTTTATGCATTTTCCATGTTATATCATGCATATTTATCCTTGATTTATATGCTAGCATGTCGAGAAACACTTGGATCGTAGTCGAGAAGAACATCCCGACCCGGGAAAGGCAAAGAGCTCACGGGTTTCCCTCCAAGGGAGGTGACCGAATGCTCTCTTGCTCCTTTCGGGCAAGGAACGATCTTCTTGACCCGATCCAAGCTTGATTCCCGAGTTTCATCGTATTTTCTCACGCGCATGAAGTCGGTATTGTTTTATCGATTCCTTAAATAACTTGTTTGTGCATGTTTCCATGTTCGAATGCGTTATTCAAATCATGGCAATACCGACTTTCGTTTAATCGTGTCATTTATCATGTTTGTCATTTAAGCATGCGAGAAATGATTCGAAACGAGACGGGGAAACCTCGTGGAACCCCATTCGGGCCATGGGACCTCTCGGCTATCTCCTAGGAGAAATAACCGAGAGCCTCTTAGACTCGTACGGGTTGCATGAGGCTTCCTCTTCCCGTTTTGAGTCCGTTCTCGGCTTTCGTGTAATTTGCAATTTACATTATTGTCGCAATCTCACATGAAATGTCTTTCCAAACCAAACTTTGCATGGATTCGTAATTCGGAGACCCTTTCGGGCCTATTAGGACCAAAAGGTGTTCCGGCCATTGTTGGCCGAATCATCCTCGGTCTTTCTTGACCTGTCTTGGTTGCCGAATCACGAATCATTTCCACAATTAATGCATTCGGCACAACCCTTAAGCATTAATTTCACGAACGGGTTAATCGGGACGCTCACATGATTAAACCCACTTCACACTGATAAAGTTTACACGAATTGGCCATTAACTGATAACTCGCGTCGACGAGTTGTCAAATGACGTTGGTGCCCTTTTCAAAATTATCAATTTCAAAACCCGAAACACGCGGTCCGATGTAGCATGGACGTCTGAAAAGGGCTTCTGTGTCTCAACTTGAGTTTTTACCTGATTCCAGGTAACTCAGGTCAAGATACAGAAGATCTTTCTAGATCACTTCCGGGCAGATCGACTGGTTCTTTGGCTTTTTCGGGGTTCTTGCACAACCCTGGACGATCCAGGGATTTGGTTGACACCGGCTACAGGCCGAGGTGGCCCGCACTGCGATGTTTCCCCCTTTTCTGAAAACAATTTTCAAATAAAGGGCAAAATCGTCTTTTCACAATTCAGCGACACCCTTAGGGTTAGCATGACAGAAACACTACAGTACGGGATAAGAATGGGCTACCTGTTCAGGTGCAGGTTCATCTGCATAGCCTTTTCTTATCTAACTGATGAGTTTCTATTATCCTAACATAGACTCGGGTAACTAGAACGGTTATCTCTGTCAGAAAACATGCGAAATGCTGATTAACTTTTCACTCGACCTAACCAAACACTAGATAATGGTTAGGAGGAATTCTAGATTCCAAATCTAGAGTCAAAACACGAGTTTGGTTAATTCAGTGGTAATTCAGTGTCACAATACAGAACAACTGTAAAAGCAATCCACACACTTGAGATTTGACTCTTTTTGTCAAGTTCTCAAAACAAAGCCGAATGCTAAAACGTTGGCACATGTTTGATTGTTTAACATATGGCATTTGCTTGCAAAAACACCCCTGGGTTAATAATCTGTTAATTCACGTAAACACGACAATAACAAACACTTTGTCTGTTATTAACATGTTGCGTGTTATCTTTCCGCACCTGTTTGCCATGCGGGTCGAGCCTGATCCCTAGGCCGAATAATATTAGGGTTCAACGCCCTAATTATCGAGCACAGGGTCCAACACCCTAATCAACACTCACAGGGTCCAACGCCCTATTCAGTGAGAGCGTCATTGAATTTCAGTTCTTCGGTCTTTTCCCTAAACTCACGGTGAGTTAGAGTGGAATAATAACCGAACGCAAAACGACTGGAATTCGACCCTTTTTGTAATTTGTATTTATTGTTTTGAGAGCATTGTAAGGATTCTATTTGGTGCATTTATTCTGTAAGAATTCCAGTCGGTGAGCGAACGGTCCGAGAGTCGAATTAATCGAATCGGTCTAATGCTCGCCCAGACACAAGTAAATCCAAGATCTCGCGGTTCTGGTTCACGCAGGGATTCAACCTCCATGGTTCGATGAACTGTAACGCAAGATTGTGAACCAATTCCCTGACATATAGATTTACTTCTCTCCCGGCTTCTCAACCGACATCGTTTGGTTCATCGAATCTCCGGTGTCAAAACGTGTGAGCCGAGTGCAGCTTAATTCACGCGGTAAATAATAAAACATGCAAGCCTAGCAAACCAGAGTACCGAAAGGGCGTGCGGGATATAGGCCCGCACGTAACATGAACCCCCGAACACGGACTTTCCGGTTCCGCACAGACCAATGCCTTAACAACAAACTAGGTGTTCCCTACTCCTAGACCCAGGGTAACTTATCCGCCCTCGACCTTCGGGTCGTAAAATGATAAGTGGCGACTCCTTCTCTCACGCGTGTCCGACGCGCGTCCCCACGGGAAGGTGGACGTTCCGACCAAGCCGCGCGATCCAAAAGCGCGCAATGCGGGCCCCGACGAGAGTCCACATTCGGGTCCGTACAGCTTGGCGACTCCGCTGGGGACATACTTAGTGGGTTTAGGCTCGATCCCGTTTGTTTGCTTGCATGTTCATTTACCGCTTTCTGCAATTTTCCGCTTATCTACTTTATGCACCTTTACTTTCCGCACTTGCATTGCATCATACTAGTGGATTTAGGTACCTCGCCTGAAATCCCACGGGCGCCAATTTAGGAAGCTAGGTTAGTCAGAGGTTCCGAGTAAGGGAACGGATCGAGTCGGCTCCGCCACCGAACCGGCCCCCAAAGATCCTTGCTCGATTTCAAGGAATTGACACCTTTGAATCGAGGGCCCCCATCCCTAGTTAGTGGTTTTCCCAGTAGAGCACTGAAACCATGCATAAACAGGGACCGTCATGCTGGACCAAAAGTAACCTTCACGCCGCCTACCGACCCAAAAGTTGAGTCTTTGAGTCGGCTCGTAGTTTTCTTTTTTAGGCGGGCCTTTTGTTGTTTTTCTATAATGAGCGATGTACATTGTAACAGATACAATTATAATTTATTCTTTCTGCACCTGCATGCATGTTTTCAAATAAACTAGGACATTGCATTGGTTTATTGCTTAAGTTCCCTTTTTCAAATGAGCCATCTTCGTAAATCTGGGAACTTGAATCAAATCAATGCAACGACATTAGCTTTTGAAAACTCATACATTGCCTGCACCCGATGTTTGCACAGCAACTACCATGTCCCGTACGACATGTGAGTTGTGCTAACCTTCGCGGGTAGACCACTTGCGGTCTTCACCTCTTCATGGCGAGACGTGCTATGACCAGAGGCCGTCCAGCCCGGCCACCCACCCCGTACGACATGTGAGTTGTGCTAACTTTCGCGGGTAGACCACTTGCGGTCTTCACCTCTCCATGGCGAGACGTGCTATGACCAGAGGCCGTCCAGCCCGGCCACCCACCCCGTACGACATGTGAGTTGTGCTAACCTTCGCGGGTAGACCACTTGCGGTCTTCACCTCTCCATGGGGAGACGTGCTATGACCAGAGGCCGTCCAGCCCGGCCACCCACCCCGTACGACATGTGAGTTGTGCTAACCTTCGCGGGTAGACCACTTGCGGTCTTCACCTCTTCCATGGCGAGACGTGCTATGACCAGAGGCCGTCCAGCCCGGCCACCCACCCCGCACGATAGGCGAGTCGTGCCCACTTTAGCGGACAGGCCACTCGCGGCCTTCACCCTTCCTCCACAGCAAGACGAACTGTGGCCCGAGGGCCGATCAACCTTCCCAGGCGAAGTTAACCAACACTAACTTCTTCCTAACAGAGAGTGTCACTGCGTGGTCGGACGCACGTCCCTCCGCGTGACCCAGCGCATCTACCAGCGATCGAGCGCGCCTCACACATGTCCAAGCATGTTCACACCAACTCATACATGCCTGCTCAATGTATCAATGCATGTCTCTTGGTGTGCTCGCACGACACCTACCAGGCCAGTTCGCTTCCCTACACTCTTGCATTGAAATGCTAAACGGTTCATGCTCCTTCATTGTTTTCTTTTCCCATTGCAGGAAATTCTCAACAAGAAGACAGCCTGAATACTAAGCGACCACAATTGAGACAACAAACGTCTCCCATCCATCCAGCTCCTTGGGATTTCAACACTAAGTCCCCATCCCTGATCCATAGAGCAATACCGCAAGCAAATCGGCGTCACTGCATTGCAGCGCCTTGCGCTATTCCTCAGCATTGACCTTTGCTCTTACATCTCTTGCATTTTCCTATCGAGCATGCATTTACTGCATCGGACCTCAGTTCTGCATTTACTGCTTTCGGGCCTCGGCCCAGTATTTACTGCTTTTGGGCTTCGGCCCCGCATTTACTGCTTTCAGGTTTTGACACCTTGCATTTACTGCTTTCAGGCTCATCTGAAATCCAAAATCGACTTGGATACAAATTCATCCAAGCAATACTTCAAGGAGCAAGTCTAATCTTTCTACTGCAAAGACAGAAAGTGACAGCTCCACAAACAGAGCATGACCCAACTCTCCATCGCAGACCAGCACGGTCATGCCTCCGATCAAAGAATGGATCTCATCCACCTCCGTTGTGATCACCGACTAAACACTGGGGCAACACGTTGCTTTCATTCAAATGCATTCCCACAAATGGGCTCCCGACATGAACAAATCCTTCAATGGAGCATTAGGACAGTCTCGAAGACGCCCTATCAGTTCTGTTGGACCTGTTCGACTCACCTGTCCTCGTGGGACTCGGCTTCTCAAGCCTTCCCTACGACGGCTGCGCATGCCTACTCGCAATTAGGGAAAACATGCTTATGTGACCTCAGTCAGGGTCTAACCACTCCAGAGTGGTGATGACTACATTCCCGGAAACAAATGTCATCCACACGCGACACCCCATGGGTCGTGTGCGGGACAAAAGGGATTTTCCCATGGGTCCACCCCATATTTCTTACCGCATACTCCACCGCACAATCGCCTAACACACTATCTTCTTTGTCATCTTTTACAGGGACACGTCGGTCACAGGCGAAGAATGATGCACAGGCTCACGCCTTTCCGAGAACTCCTCTCGAGCCTCCTCCCTTATACTTTGACAGGGAAGGGGCTCGGCACGGAGGTACCCCCTACAAAGCTAAAGACAAAAACAACTGAGCGAGCCTTATGCCATCAACGCAACGATTTCAGTTGACATTGACGACATGAGACGGCCAGGGGCGACAGTTGCACAAACCGCCCACCACGAGTCACATCGACGATAAAAGACCAGGGCATTCGCGTTCAACGCTTGCACCGAGACCACCTCGGACAACACCACACCCACGAAAAGCATTTCCAAGCGACGTACACTGGGGCATCCCCGGTTGAAGTTCGCACTAGCACAACTTTTCCAAGCGACGTACACTGGGGCATCCCGGTTGAAGTTCGCGCCAACACAACCTCGGCAAGCGACGTACACTGGGCCTCCCTGGTTGAAGTTCGCCCCGAGGTCGCCATCGTGGGTCACTCCAGCAAGTGACGTTGGAACGCTCCTGGTCATTTGCGTTAAGTCCAGGCCTCCTCCACAACAAGCATCAAGACAACTCCGGCCACTGATTCCCTAGGGCAAATTTGTATTTTCCTTCTAGACAATAGGGGAATTCACCTGAAGAGATTGCAAGGGAAAATGACACGAAGTTCAACTTTCGAGTGCACGGGAGTCAAACTTCCAAGAAAGCCGGTCCTCACAAAATAGGGCTAGCAACACACAACAAGTCTCCACGAGGCGAAGCACACCAAAGTGGCCTCGGCGATACAAAGTCGAGGAGTTTCAAACAAAGACACGGGGCACAAAACAAACCCCAGCTGCAAGAAAAAAAACAGAGCGAAAAGAAGCGGGAAAAACCCGCCAATGAAGAGAGAGAGAAAAGATGCAGGAAAAACCTGCCAATGAACAAAACAAGGCACCGCCGAGATTTAAAACTCCGACGCCGCCAATCCTGAGAAATCAACAAACCCCGACAAAAGGGGAGCAGCAGACACAACTCCTCGACGGAGACAGAAAACAATGCATTTGGAGGTTGAATCCTTCGAACCCTTCGCCCTTGCAAACTCGAGAGATAAAAGAATCGAGCCCGCTAGGTCGAAAACCCCTTTTGGGGCGGCCTAGGCAAAAGATAGGGTAAAAGAGAGGCACGACCGAAAACCCTTTGGGGCGGTCGTGGCAAAAGGAGAGCTCTTCCCCTTTAGATTGAGAGGTGCGGCCCTGAGGTGGGTGACCGTAGCAAAAGGAGAGCAAAACGAGAGATAAATAAAATTGCCCCCTAGTCTCTCACACATCGTGTGGACAAGGGATCCCCAAGGGAAGTGGCCAATTTATCTATTCCAACACGATCCCCGATCGGCTCTCCAATACCATTCAACCGTCCAAGAGGGAACCTTCCTCAAACACAGTGGGTAACTGAATACGACGTCCAAGCAGTTCAGTACAACCTACACAACAGAAGGACGAAGAAAAATGGGGGTACATCTCATTGCAGGCGTGAACCCGTGTATCCTTTTAGCCTGCGGGCAACGTGCTTCCCAAGCTTTCTCTTTTCACTTTGTCTTTGCATAACTCCGAATGGGTCACAGCCACCCTTCAACAGGCTATCACAGAGCCAAAATCCCAGACATTCCTCTTCGAGAGTCTAGTCATAACGCTTTGGAAATGGTTGGACCGAGTCTGACCAAATCTGAACAGAAATCCCCAAGCGGTTGCAAATGCAGCCGCCCTACTGTACCCTATTGAGAAGGGTTCAAAGCCGACGGGCGCGTCGAACAAACGATAGAATTGCTAGGGCATCGTCGGGGAAGTCTCGATATGCCCAATACATAGCTAACGGGAGCCCCTGAGGCCTCGCATCTAGGCCTCCGAGAACGGGACCTACTTATACTGTCAAAGCAAAAATCTTCATGGGTTGTTTAGGTGACCCAAAACTGAAGATCTGCGTGTCGCAACAACATTTTCATGCTTACCTGTGTCCATTACTTGTTAGTATTTCTAACATGATTTACTAGTAATGTCAGGATCACAAGTACTGCAAACAGCATGAACTACGACAGACTCTGATTCCTAGTTCCACGGGATACGTAGGCGCTCTGTCTTAGAGCTCGAGTCTCGCAATACAAGACGCCGACTTTCGGCGAACTTCTTGCAGGTCAAAGCATGACCGCCCAAGCAGCAGAGCTGGCCTCCGACAAAGCACAATCATTCCTCAGCAGCAAAGTTGGTTTCCGGCAGCCCAATAGGTAACCGCCTAGCGGCGAGCCCGGCTTTCGGCAGATCAAACACATCACTGCCACAGAGGTAAGGCTTCAGTGAAATGACTTCGTCCCAGCATCAACGCTTGCCTCCGACAAATCAACGCCCCTTGGAAGATATCTCCCCAAGATCGATTCATCTCTATTTCATGTGACGGGTGACAATCTCAACCCAAGAGGAGAATCTTCAGAGCAGCACTCCAGGCACTCAGTTGCATTGCAATCATTTGGCAAGTAACGAAGCATGTTGCCACCACATCGATTGCAACACGGACGAACTCAGTGATGGAGGAAACACAATGATTCCTTCCACACCTCACACTACTCCTCAGCGTTTGCATTTACTTCGCGCACCTTTATTTCTGCAATGCACTTTAATTGGCGTGCACCCTCTCAGGATCGCAGTGCACATTTATTTCCGCAATGCACTTTCATTAGCGTGCACCCTCTCAGGACTGCAGTGCACATTTATTTCCGCAATGCACTTTCATTAGCGTGCACCCTCTCAGGACTGCAGTGCACATTTATTTCCGCAATGCACTTTCATTAGCGTGCACCCTCTCAGGACTGCAGTGCACATTTATTTCCGCAACGCATTTTCATTAGCGTGCACCCTCTCAGGACCGCAGTGCACATTTATTTCCGCAATGCATTTTCATTAGCGTGCACCCTCTCAGGACCGCAGTGCACATTTATTTCCGCAATGCATTTTCATTAGCGTGCACCCTCTCAGGATTGCAGTGCACATCGCAAGTCCACCGGGTAGGCGCCTTTGAACCATGCAGTTCATTCGGTATGCGCCCCGTGCATATTGCAAACTCGCCGAGCAAGCGCTCGTGCATCTCGCAAGTCCACCGGGTAGGCGCCTTTGAACCATGCAGTTCATTCGGTATGCGCCCCGTGCATATTGCAAACCCTTCGGGTCAGTCCCGACTACTTTTCCTGCATTGGGGTCAGTCCCCTTCGGGTCAGTCCCGATTACTTTTCCTGCATTGGGGTCAGTCCCCTTCGGGTCAGTCCCGACTACTTTTCCTGCATTGTGGTCAGTCCCCTTCGGGTCAGTCCCGACTACTTTTCCTGCATTGGGGTCAGTCCCCTTCGGGTCAGTCCCGACTACTTTTCCTGCATTGGGGTCAGTCCCCTTCGGGTCAGTCCCGACTACTTTTCCTGCATTGGGGTCAGTCCCCTTCGGGTCAGTCCCGATTACTTTTCCTGCATTGGGGTCAGTCCCCTTCGGGTCAGTCCCGACTACTTTTCCTGCATTGGGGTCAGTCCCCTTCGGGTCAGTCCCGACTACTTTTCCTGCATTGGGGTCAGTCCCCTTCGGGTCAGTCCCGATTACTTTTCCTGCATTGGGTCAGTCCCCTTCGGGTCAGTCCCGATTACTTTTCCTGCATTGGGGTCAGTCCCCTTCGGGTCAGTCCCGACTACTTTTCCTGCATTGGGGTCAGTCCCCTTCGGGTCAGTCCCGATTACTTTTCCTGCATTGGGGTCAGTCCCCTTCGGGTCAGTCCCGATTACTTTTCGTGCATATTGCAAACCCCTTCGGGTCAGTCCCGATTACTTTTCGTGCATATTGCAAACCCCTTCGGGTCAGTCCCGATTACTTTTCTTGCATTGGGGTCAGTCCCCGTCGGGTCAGTCCCGACTTTAATTGCCTGTTTCAGCTTTGTTCCGAACTCTACATGTTATTGTGCACATCTCACCATATTCCCTTTTATTAGGTACAACATCCTCCATATCCAAAGCAAAAAGGAGAGGGCCATATAGGAAATTCCACCTTGATCATTGCTATCAAACTGGGGTGCTTTTGAAATCTTTGATTGCATCCTCTACTCGAGCAAGCAGTCAAAGAGGGGCAAGCTGTCAGCACCCCATTTTGGCTCACCATTCCAAACAACGATATTAGCAATGATCCAAGCCACGACTTGAGCAGAACACAGAAAACGGCTCGGCAGAGCGAGAAATCACTATTCATCCTCAAGTTGGCAAAATTGAGCAAATGGCCCATGGACATGACAGAAGGACTCTACGGGTCACCAAAAGGCAACAGAGCGACCAGAGAGCTCAACAATGTCCAAAACCGGCATTTTCAGTGTACTACACGGACGGTACTATTTTCCGATAGTTCGCTTGGTCGTCGGAAGATAGTAAATATTGGACTCCAAAAATCCACATCAGTGCCAAAAAGATGGAAAATGTCTTCAAAGGTATTTTGCAAATCATCTGCTCTATACAGAACAATTTTCTGTATATAGACAACTTTTCAGTGGAAGTCCAAAAATGTCGGTTTCCCAGAGGAAAGTTAATGCCAAATATCAGACGCGGCCATGCCCCATCAGCACACTGAACATGAATAATGCTTCAGATTGTCTCTTGGAAGTCACACAGACACTTCAAATGACTTCCGAACGGCAAAACAAGCATATCCCTCTTCAGAAGAGCATAGTCGGAGAATGGTCTGATGGAATTACGGCAAACGAAGTTCATACCGCATTGCCCAGAAAACTCTACCAGACATTCACAATTGGGCAAAACAGACAGCAAAACCCTTCGCGGTTTCCCGAGTAACCTCCGAAGAGCGGAAATGACCATTTTCAGTGGAAATCCATATCCGGATGTCCTCTTTGGGGAAACTAGACGCCGAATGCTTACGTTACACAATGCTAGCCTCCTCAAGGCTCAATGTGGAATCGTCGGAATAAATCACACAACTCATCTAGACCTCCCGAACAGCGCTTTAAAGGTCTCAGATACACTTTTCAAGTCCTTAGAGATCCAGTCTTGACAAACGGAGATCACATTGATTTCCGGAACGCCCAAGCAACTCAGACAGCAATCTGAGAAATCCAACTTCGGACTCCTAGGACGTCTACGGCTTCACATTTGCATTACCGGCTTAAGGGTCAATTGTTCACGTTGTCTGACAATTCATGTCAAAATGACCAACGTGGGATGCAGATACAAGATATGCTGTTAGAAGCGGTTAACTTCGCTCTGGTCACCCGGAACGGGCAAAAACGGCTTCCGAGCCTCGTACGCACCCGAAGCATTCTTCCACAAAAATTGACAATCTTGGGCTTATCGGGATCGTTTTCTCGCACACATTGTCGATACAACGTTCTTTCAAGTCACGGAACTCGAACACGTAACCGATCGACATCCGAGCATTCCCGATTCACCTCCAATCCCGTGTGGGACCCACGGGACCTTCTTCCCCTTGCCAAAGACAAGAAGAACCACCCCTCTCTTGTCATCTTCTTCTTCAAGCCAAGAAGACAACTTGCCTTTGTCTTCCTTTTGCAAAATATCTAAGTGTTTCAATTCAACACTCCAACTTCCCATCCAAGCCATCAATGCTCTTATCTCTTCTCCATTAATGCAATGGATGAGGATTGAGCTTGATATTTCCTTAAGAAATTCGGATTCCACTAATCCATGGCCCTAATTGCACTTTTCTTCACTAATCTTGCATTTAAGCTTTTCTATATATTGTCCAAATGTCATTAACTTGAGGAGGGACCTTCAAGCACTCTCTCTCTAGCATTTCTCACTAAAACAAATGCTCTCAACCTCCCAAGAACTTCAGCAAAATCGCAGCAAGCAAGAACCACCCAAAAACCAAGCAAAACACTCAAGACTTAAGTCGGAATCCATCTCGACTTAAATCCAAACTTCACCAAACTTCATATCCTACATGTTTTCGACCCCCTCTATCTATTTCCGAGCTTAGATTTCAAGTTTGAAACCTCTAAGTTAGAGAATCAGCTCAGTACAGAATCGAGCACAGTTTTGGCCCAGCCGGGTCAAAACTTCCAGCCCTGTTTTCTCACCTTTTCGAGTCGGTCTGAACTTTCAAAACCCATCAAACACCTCCGGGGGTTCGTTAGGAGTCGGGAGCCACCGACCTTGCTCAAATATTCCATCGGAATCCACCGTTATGAATTCCGACCCGAAAACTGCTCAGTTGGGCCGGCGTTTCTGACTGTCTGTTCGGTTTTCTTGCAGATCGGGTCGATCCAGGACTCTTTTCGGAAAACGACCACCACAGCCACCTCCGGAGGTGAGTTAGCAGTCGGGAGCCGTTGGCCTTGCTCAAAAATTCCATCGGGAGCCTCCGTGGCGACGTCCGACCCGACTTGTGCCAGTCGGGTCCGAAATTCCAGACGTGCTCTGTTTTGGGTGATTTTTGCAGGACTGTACGGGTCGACCCGACAACTCTGGGAACAAACGACCACCACGGTCACCTAGAGGGGTCCCTTGGCTACCCAAGGCCGCCGACCTTGCCTCAAAATTCCATCGGGAACCTCCGTGGCGACGTCCGACCCGACTTGCGCCAGTCGGGTCTGTCCAGTATTCCATCCGGGTCTGTTGGGTGCCATTCGGGTCTGTTCAACGGAAAACAGCCCAAACCCGACCCATCAACGGTCCAACCCGACTCTTGAAGGTCCCATCCCGCATCTCGGGACTAGGTATGGCCATTCCCGACTTAGAGGAGCTAGGACTTTTACATTCTCGTTGCGTTTATGGAGTTATAAGGGGTTTTATGTGTTTTATTTTCAAGTTTTAATCTTTATGCATTTTCCATGTTATATCATGCATATTTATCCTTGATTTATATGCTAGCATGTCGAGAAACACTTGGATCGTAGTCGAGAAGAACATCCCGACCCGGGAAAGGCAAAGAGCTCACGGGTTTCCCTCCAAGGGAGGTGACCGAATGCTCTCTTGCTCCTTTCGGGCAAGGAACGATCTTCTTGACCCGATCCAAGCTTGATTCCCGAGTTTCATCGTATTTTCTCACGCGCATGAAGTCGGTATTGTTTTATCGATTCCTTAAATAACTTGTTTGTGCATGTTTCCATGTTCGAATGCGTTATTCAAATCATGGCAATACCGACTTTCGTTTAATCGTGTCATTTATCATGTTTGTCATTTAAGCATGCGAGAAATGATTCGAAACGAGACGGGGAAACCTCGTGGAACCCCATTCGGGCCATGGGACCTCTCGGCTATCTCCTAGGAGAAATAACCGAGAGCCTCTTAGACTCGTACGGGTTGCATGAGGCTTCCTCTTCCCGTTTTGAGTCCGTTCTCGGCTTTCGTGTAATTTGCAATTTACATTATTGTCGCAATCTCACATGAAATGTCTTTCCAAACCAAACTTTGCATGGATTCGTAATTCGGAGACCCTTTCGGGCCTATTAGGACCAAAAGGTGTTCCGGCCATTGTTGGCCGAATCATCCTCGGTCTTTCTTGACCTGTCTTGGTTGCCGAATCACGAATCATTTCCACAATTAATGCATTCGGCACAACCCTTAAGCATTAATTTCACGAACGGGTTAATCGGGACGCTCACATGATTAAACCCACTTCACACTGATAAAGTTTACACGAATTGGCCATTAACTGATAACTCGCGTCGACGAGTTGTCAAATGACGTTGGTGCCCTTTTCAAAATTATCAATTTCAAAACCCGAAACACGCGGTCCGATGTAGCATGGACGTCTGAAAAGGGCTTCTGTGTCTCAACTTGAGTTTTTACCTGATTCCAGGTAACTCAGGTCAAGATACAGAAGATCTTTCTAGATCACTTCCGGGCAGATCGACTGGTTCTTTGGCTTTTTCGGGGTTCTTGCACAACCCTGGACGATCCAGGGATTTGGTTGACACCGGCTACAGGCCGAGGTGGCCCGCACTGCGATGTTTCCCCCTTTTCTGAAAACAATTTTCAAATAAAGGGCAAAATCGTCTTTTCACAATTCAACGACACCCTTAGGGTTAGCATGACAGAAACACTACAGTACGGGATAAGAATGGGCTACCTGTTCAGGTGCAGGTTCATCTGCATAGCCTTTTCTTATCTAACTGATGAGTTTCTATTATCCTAACATAGACTCGGGTAACTAGAACGGTTATCTCTGTCAGAAAACATGCGAAATGCTGATTAACTTTTCACTCGACCTAACCAAACACTAGATAATGGTTAGGAGGAATTCTAGATTCCAAATCTAGAGTCAAAACACGAGTTTGGTTAATTCAGTGGTAATTCAGTGTCACAATACAGAACAACTGTAAAAGAAATCCACACACTTGAGATTTGACTCTTTTTGTCAAGTTCTCAAAACAAAGCCGAATGCTAAAACGTTGGCACATGTTTGATTGTTTAACATATGGCATTTGCTTGCAAAAACACCCCTGGGTTAATAATCTGTTAATTCACGTAAACACGACAATAACAAACACTTTGTCTGTTATTAACATGTTGCGTGTTATCTTTCCGCACCTGTTTGCCATGCGGGTCGAGCCTGATCCCTAGGCCGAATAATATTAGGGTTCAACGCCCTAATTATCGAGCACAGGGTCCAACACCCTAATCAACACTCACAGGGTCCAACGCCCTATTCAGTGAGAGCGTTCATTGAATTTCAGTTCTTCGGTCTTTTCCCTAAACTCACGGTGAGTTAGAGTGGAATAATAACCGAACGCAAAACGACTGGAATTCGACCCTTTTTGTAATTTGTATTTATTGTTTTGAGAGCATTGTAAGGATTCTATTTGGTGCATTTATTCTGTAAGAATTCCAGTCGGTGAGCGAACGGTCCGAGAGTCGAATTAATCGAATCGGTCTAATGCTCGCCCAGACACAAGTAAATCCAAGATCTCGCGGTTCTGGTTCACGCAGGGATTCAACCTCCATGGTTCGATGAACTGTAACGCAAGATTGTGAACCAATTCCCTGACATATAGATTTACTTCTCTCCCGGCTTCTCAACCGACATCGTTTGGTTCATCGAATCTCCGGTGTCAAAACGTGTGAGCCGAGTGCAGCTTAATTCACGCGGTAAATAATAAAACATGCAAGCCTAGCAAACCAGAGTACCGAAAGGGCGTGCGGGATATAGGCCCGCACGTAACATGAACCCCCGAACACGGACTTTCCGGTTCCGCACAGACCAATGCCTTAACAACAAACTAGGTGTTCCATACTCCTAGACCCAGGGTAACTTATCCGCCCTCGACCTTCGGGTCGTAAAATGATAAGTGGCGACTCCTTCTCTCACGCGTGTCCGACGCGCGTCCCCACGGGAAGGTGGACGTTCCGACCAAGCCGCGCGATCCAAAAGCGCGCAATGCGGGCCCCGACGAGAGTCCACATTCGGGTCCGTACATTGTGCCCCTTGTACTTATTTGAAACTCCTCGACTTTGCATCATCGAGGCTGCTTTTGTTTGCTTCGCCCCATGGAGACTTAATGTACTTTGTTGTCCTAGCCCAATTTTGTGAGGGCTGGTTTTCTCAGAAGTTTGATGCTTGTGCACTCAAAAGCCGAACTTCGCGTCTTTTGTCCTTGCAAACTTTACAAGTCCTTTCCCCTATTGTCTAAAACGAAAACAAAATTGCCCCAGGAGCTTGGGTGACCAAGGTTGCCTCCGCGTGAATGTTGGACGGGGATGCCCCGGTCTTTGTGATTTGTGTCGGGCGTCTTGTACAACCATCGTCCCCGATCGTGCTTGTGGTTCCAGCATCAGTTGTACGCCGGAAAGGTGTGCTCTCGAAGCCGATAGGCATGTTTGTTTGTCGATTGAGACGGTTTCGCTGAAGGCATGCAGCTCGTTCGGATGCTTCCGTCGTCGGCTTCATAGGGGGTACCTCCTTGTCGGGCCTTTCCCTACTAAAGTATAGGAAGAAAGACCCGATAGGAGTTCTCGGGGAGGTGTGAACCCGCGCATCGCTCTTCGCCCGCGACTGGCGTGTCCCTGTGAAGGATGACAAAGAGGATGATGCATTAGGCGATTATGCGGTGGAATGTGTGGTGAGAAATGTAAGGTGGACCCATGGGAGGTTCCCTCATCCAGCGCGCGACCCGTGGGTGCCGCGCGTGGGGGACACTCAATTCCGGGAGTCTAATCATCACCACCCTGGGGTGGTCAGACTGTGATCGTGAGCCGTATAGGCGTACTTTCCCCAATTGCTGGTTGGCATGCACAGCCGTCCTAGGGAAGGCTCGAGAAGCCGGATCCCAGGAGGACAGACGAATCGAACAATTCCGACAAAACCAATAGGGCGTCCTGAGAACTGTCCTAATGCCCCTTTCTTGTCCGGAGTCCGCTTGGGAATGTATTAAGATAAATGTAAAAAGAGAGTTTAGGGAAAAGTGCATGTTGCCCTAGTGGCTGGTTGATGGCCACAGTGGAGGGTGGGCAGGGATCATTCTCCGGTCGGAGATGTGACCGTGCTAGTGACTCTCGCGGCGGGTGGGCAGGGCCATGCTCTATTCGTCAGAGCCGTTGCTTGTGATCTTTTGCGGTTGAAGGATTAGACTTGCTCCTCGGAGTATCGCTTGGATGAATTTGAATCCAAGTCGATTTTTGACTTTAGATGAGCCTGAAAGCAGTAGATGCGAGGTGTCAAAACCTGAAAGCAGTAAATACTAGGCCGGGGCCCGAAAGCAGTAAATGTAGGACCAAGGCCCGAAAGCAGTAAATGCAAGATCGAGGCCCGATGCGGGGCCGAAGCCCAAAAATGGGGCCGGAGCCCGCTGCAGGGCCGAAACCCAAAAGTAAATGCAGGGCCAGAGGCCGATGTATGGTCGAAGCCTAATGCAGTAAATGCGGGGTCAAAGCCCGATGCAGGGTCGGAGCCCGATGCAGTAAATGCAGGGCCGGAGCCCGATGCAGGGTCGGAGCCCGATGCGGGGCCGAAGCCCAATGCAATAAATGCGAGGCCGGAGCCCGATGTAGGGCTGGAGCCCGATGCGGGGCTGAAGCCCAATGCAGTAAATGCAAGGCCGGAGCCCGATGCGGGGCCGAAGCCCGATGCAGTAAATGCGGGGCCGGAGCCCGATGCAGGGCCGGAGCCCGATGCGGGGTCGAGGCCCGATGCAATAAATGCGGGGCCGGAGCCCGATGCAGGGCCGGAGCCCGATGCGAGGCCGAGGCCCGATGCCGTAAATGCGGGGCCGGAGCCCGATGCGGGGCCGAAGCCCGATGCAATAAATGCGGGGCCGGAGCCCGATGCGGGGTCGAAGCCCGATGCAATAAATTCGGAGCCGGAGCCCGATGCGGGGCCGGAGCCCGATGCGGGGCCGAAGCCCGATGCAATAAATGCGGGGCCGGAGCCCGATGCGGGGCCGAGGCCCGATGCAGTAAATGCGAGGCCGGAGCCCGATGCAGGGCGGGAGCCCGATGCGGGGCCGAAGCCCGATGCAATAAATGCGGGGCCGGAGCCCGATTCAGGGCCGGAGCCCGATGAGGGGCCGAAGCCCGATGCAATAAATGCGGGGCCGGAGCCCGATGCGGGGCCGAAGCCTGATGCAATAAATGCGGGGCCGGAGCCCGATGCGGGGCCGAAGCCCGATGCAGTAAATGCGGGGTTGATAGGAAAGTGCAAGAAATGCGAAAGCAAAGGTCAATGCTGAGGAATAGCGTGAGGCGCTGCAATGCGGTGACGCTGATTTGCTTGCGGTCTTGCTTTGTGGAGCAGGGATGAGGACTTAGTGTTGAAATCCCAAGGAGCTGGATGGATGTAAGACGTTTGTTGTCTCAATTGTGGTCGATCAGTATTCATGCTGTCTTCTTGTGGAGAATTTTCTACAATGGGAAAGAAAACAATGAAGGAGCAAACTATATTCGCGATTTCAGCGTAAGGGCTTAGGGGATTGAACTAGCCTGGTAGGCGTCGTGCGAGCGCGCTGAGGGACATGCACAAGGTGTGTCGAGGATGCGTGCATGGGCAAGGTAGGGGTGTGCTCGCACGACGCGGAAAGGGCACACTGTTGTGCTGGTGGAAGCACTTGTAGCATCGAGGGACGTGTGCTCAACCATGCAATGACGTAATCGATTGCGCGGGATTAATGGGGAGTTAGTGTTGCTTAGATGGTTGGCCCTTGAGCTACTGATCGTCTCGCCGTGGAGGAAGGGTGAGGACCACGAGAGATCCACCTGCAAAGGCGGTCACAACTTTGTCTACCGTGTGGTAGTGTTAATTCTCGTGTAAAATAGTAAATAAATAGGATGCGTGCAATGCGTGAGTTTTCAAAAGCTAATGTTGTCGTTCACATTGACTCGAAAGGTTCAAAGTACAATGCAAATTTTGTAAAATAGAGCCTTAAGCTGATTTGCCACCACACTCGGGGTTTGAGCGAGCGCTGCCTTGGAAAGCACCGGGTCTAGGCGAGGGCCTTGCGGAGATATCTATCCTAGAGTGCATGTGTGGGTCTTCATGAGGCCCTTTCCTAGACCTCTCCAGGGCAGCGTTCGCTCAAGCGAGCTCCTGACCGCATCTCTGCATCTTGGCACGAGTTTGGGAGAACTCCCTCTGAGGTGGTTGGCCGGCGAGTTCTTCGTTTCTCAGCGACCTCTCGGTGATCGAACCTAGTGTTGATGAGGTCGATCATGCTGTCCCAGAGTATACGCCATCTGCATTTCGTGGCGGGTCGGTGAGGTTCTTGTGTTCTGGTGGACTCTGCCGAGGCGCGGGCAGGAGGCCGAGCAAGGCGTCCCTTACCAAGACGACAGGAAAATCCGCCTAGGACTCGTCAACATGAATGACGTCCTATTTTTTGAAAATTGCATGATGCATGTGTGCGAAGAGAGTAAATGCCCACGGCTTAATAGAAATTACATGTACATCGCTCTTGAAATGGAAAAGACTCAAGTGGCACGCAGGCCGACTCGATGGACTGTTGTCGGCGTCCGGTTGAAGGCTTGCATGGAGGCATAGCACGATGCATGGTTCGGTGCTACAAGGACCGTGCTATCTATGGATGGGGGCTCCCGACTCAAGGGTGTGAATTCCTTGAAATCGAGCGAGGATCTTTGGGGGCCGGTTCGGTGGCATAGCCGACTCGATCCGTTCCCTTACTCGGAACCTCTGACTAACCTAGCTTCCTATTTTGGCGCCCGTGGGATTTCGGACAAGGCACCTAAAGCTAGCATGATATGCAATGCATGCGTGAAATAAATGTGCGTAAGTAGATAAGCCGTAAACGACGGAAAGCAGTAAATAAACAAGCAAGCAAGCAAACGGGATTGAGCCCGAACCCTCTAGATGTCCCCAATGGAGTCACCAAGCTGTGCGCACCCGAATTTCATCTCGTCGGGGCACGCATGCGCGCGCCTAAGCAAACGCGGCTTGGGAGTGTCCACCTTCCCGGGGACGCGCGACGGACGCACGTGAGAAGGAGTCGCCACTTGCCATTTTACGACCCGAGGGTCGAGGGCCGGCAAGTTACCCGGGTCTAGGGGTACGGGGTACACCTAAATGCTAAGGCAATGGTCGTACGGAACCGAAAATTCCGAATTCGGGGGTTCTATTACGTGCGGACCTATATCCCGCACGCCCTCTCGGTACTCTAGCTTGCTAGGCTTGCCATTTTGTTTACTTACCGCGTGATTTAGAGTTGCGCTCGACTCGCCCGTTTTGACACCGTAAATTCGATGAATTGATCAAATTGGACCAAGAGTCCGAAAGATGAGTAGGCTTGTGCATCGAGGAGTCGGTTCACTATCTTAGCGTTACAGTTCATCGAACCGTGATGGTTGATTCCCTGCGTGAACCGAAACCACGAGTATCCAAGCTTACTCACCCTTTGGTGGCGATAGACCAACTTAACCGATCCAGCACTCGGACCTCTCGCTCACCGATCGGGGATCCTTACAAGGAGATGAATGAACATACAAATAGAATCCTCACAATGTTCTCTCGAACAATTACAAAGTATAACCGAATAAGTAAATGGATCCCGATCGGTTTGCATAGGGCCACTATTCCGCTCCTGCTCACCGTGTATTTTGAATAACCGATAAATAAATTAAGGCAACGCGGGCTCAAAGAGCCGGGGGTCGGGTCCGATCGAACCGTCGGTTTGCAGAAAAACGACTTGTTTCCACTGTAACCGTTGGATCGATCGAGCTCCCGGGTGATATCTAAACACGTTTCACGCGCTCAATCCAAATCCGCCTTCCACATAGGCCGTATTCGGAGTGTGACGGTGAATCGAGGCTAGATCCCATTCCGCACTCGGGTTGCACGCGCTCGGTGAGTTAAGAGGCGTTGGACCTCGTGTTCGGTGATTTGGGGCATTGGACCCCATGCAACACGTGACTTATGGGTTCGAGCCCGAACCGCAATAAATCATCAAAAGCAAGAATAAAACGGAAGAAAACTGATGTAACTGACACGATACAGAAAGCAACTGACAATTGTCGGTGAATACAGACAAGTGGTGTATTAAGTCGAATGTACGTGATTTAATCAGTTATTACCTGTGGTTGATTGGCAAACAATGCATCTAACCTAGGCAAACATAGAGGGCGGGCTAGGATAAGGTTCTAAGCCGATTACATGTGTGTGTTTGTTTTATGACTCTTATTCAGTTAAGTGTCACTGCGGTTTCACTGAATTAGCCAAACTCGTGTTTTGACTCTAGATTGGAATCTAATATTCCACCTATCCATTATCTAATGTTTATTTAAGTCAAGTACATGATTAATCCGGTTCTTCGTCTTTTTCAACTGAAATAAAAAGGTTCACCACCGAATCTACGATAGGAAGATAGAAACACCGAAAGTGAACGGAATGGGCCGTACGAATGAAACTCGCACCCGAACGGGCCGTCCCTTTCCGTCCATAAATCGAGGTGTTTCCGACTCCCTAAAGCCTAGGATAACGATGAATCACGGAATGACGACTATGCCCTTGAGTGGTAAAACATGTGATGTTCATATATAAATTAAAGATCGTGTGACACGAAGAGGTCTAAAGAGGACTCGCGCATCTCGACTCGAGCCGCCTCAAATTGGGCCCGGACTCGAGTCATAGTACGCGAGTACTTGCTAGACACAATTCTATTCGTGTTACACGTCTCGATGTTTTGAAATTATGAGCTTTTAAGGAAAAGGGCATTTCCGCCGTTCCATGAACCATCGATACGTTTACGAATTAATATTCAATTTGTCCAATTATTTTGTCCGAGTGATTTAATTAATCAAATGATGCGTCCCATTTCTCGTTTGTGGAATGGTTTAGTGATTGAGGAGTTAAACCTTGATTATTATGGGCTAATGAGATGATTGTTCGGGGTTAATGCGCCTAACATGTAAATTAACCGTGAAGCTAATGATTTAAACAAAAAATATAATTGCAATCAATTACAAGAATCGGTTTTAATCGTTTCTTGCATGCGTAAGACGCCAAACATAATAAGAACACACACATTTACAAAGTCGATGCCACCATGGTCTTGGAATCACAAATAAACATGTAATACAAACACAAACATGATATATAATGGAATCAATAAAATGGCATCGGCACGAAAAACGAGGTAAACCGTAAATGTAATAAACATGAAAACAGAGTCGGATCAGGGTCAAGGGGTCTATTTTGGATCTAGATTCAGTTTGGAGAGGGCTAAATTAGACCAAAAAAAAAAACAGTGTGATCTGATATGTCGAATATACGAAAAGTTCGGTAAATAATTTTTATTTGGAGTTTCAGCGCCCATAAAAATATGAACTTTTGTGTGGAACCTTAAAATAACATCAGGAATGTGTGGTAAAAATTTCAGTTCATTTTGAAGTCGGATGGTTCGCGAGATCTATCAAAATCAGACCGGAAACACCGAAATAACGGGTAAACATTTTTATCCGGAGATCCAGTGCACAGAAAAATCTGAAATTTTGTATGGGGACTTAAAATAACATCAAGTGTCTGTGGTAAAAATTTCAGCTCATTTGGAACTCGGATGGTTCACGAGACATATCAAAATCTGGCCGAGAATACCGAAATAACGGGTAAACATTTTTTATCCGGAGATCCAGCGCCCAGAAAAATCTGAAATTTTATGTGGGGACTTAAAATAACATCAAGAGTCTGTGGTAAAAATTTCAGCTCATTTCGAAGTCGGATGGTTCACGAAGTTGCTCAAGGGCCAAACCCGGGATCTAAGGAAAATCATGCGAAATGAGCCCCTAACACCCCATATCAAACAAATATCGAAGAACCTAGCTTCTCTAAGTCATAGAGGAGTCTTACCTAGCCTCGGAACACGAGGAAGGAGTCGGAGAAGTGGCCGTGGGAGTCGCAAGACTCGGCTTGAAGTCGCGGAAGTGAGTAATCCGAGAGAAAACAGCCGCGGCTAGTCTCGGGAGAACGGCTTGGCACGCGAGCTCCGGGCACGGCACGGTGCAAGGTCGGGCTCGTTGGACTCCTAAGAGGTAGATCTAGACGAGCACGGGCAGACCCGATTAATTTGAAGATTTGGAAAGCTTGAAAGACGAAGATTTGGATGAATCTAATGTCGCCATGCGTCGCGTGAACGGACGTTCGGGCGATTCGGCGCCTCGGGAGTCGGTTTTGCCCTGTCGGATGTTTGGAGTGGAGTTTAGCGTCCCTTGATCCCCGATGATCTTTGTGCATTCTTGCATTCGTTTCGGCGACCCTTTTGCCCCGCGGGTGATTGTTGGCTCATCGTCCTCGGTCGGGGACCGTTGGCCCGGGAAGACCTAGGGACTTTGACCGGGATTCTCTCAATGTGCCCCGAATGCCTTGAGGTGCTTGGAGGTTATCGTGAGGTACTCAGAGATCGTTGTGGTCTCTGCTTTCCGTGGAAATACCCGAAGGTTCACCGGGAGGCGTTCGTGATCACTGAAGCGTACTTCGGGAGATCGAGCCGAGTTTCGGAAGGTTGTCTGAAACTTGTTCCCCGGCCCTGGTGGTCCCTGGGCGCCTGTAGACCCGTTTTGAGGGGCCGTTTGCTTGTCAGTGGAGCGAACCCCGGGAGCTCTGTCAGAAAAGGCGTCCGTGGGGGATCGGGGTGTCCCGGCTTAAGCAGGATGTCCCGGAAATGCGCCCGGACGTGTCATTGGTCATTTTGGCACTTGGAGGGATTTTTGGAGCCCCATATTGGGCACCTTTCGGTGCTTCGGTGACTCAGTGATGAATAGTGCCACAGTGCCAGCTCCGTTGTTTTCGGGATTCCTCGTTCGTCTGTTCTTCTGACTGCTTTCTTCCGCCTTTCTCAGTGGACCGTGTTTTTCTTTATTGTTCATGACCCCGTGCCCGCCTATTTGCCTCCGATTGCCGGGCGATGAATAGTGTCCCGAGCTTCAGTCGGGAATCCCTGTGCGGGAAGCCGGTGGGCCAAAATGGGGTGCTGACAACGTCCATCCCCCACATTGAGAAAGGCCACAGGGCTGTCATAGGGCGTAGCTCGTTGGGCGGTGCCTTAATCTAATCTGCGTAAACTTGGCATCGGTGGCAGTGCCTAACATGCTTTACACAATCAGTTTCCATGGTGGACCAATAATAGCCTAAGCGCATAATCTTTTTGGCGAGCATGAGGCCATTCATATGAGGTCCACAATTTCCCCCGTGCACTTCCTCCATAAGACGTCGCGATTCGTGTTCGTCGATGCATCGGAGGAGCGTGGAATCAAAGGAGCAGTGGTATAGTATCTCGCCGCTCAGAAAGTAGTGCATCGCGAGGCGTCTGAGCGTCTTTCGATAGCGGCGATCGACAAATGGGGGATATTGGCCCGTTTGCAAGAAGTTCCTGATGTCTTCGTACCACGGCTTAGCTTCGGACGCTTCAATTGCGTTGCAGTGGGCCGGGCCTTTGGCCACTTCGATTTCAAGAGGTTCGATGATGTTCTCCTCTGAAATACTCGCCATAGATGCGAGTGTTGCGAGTGCGTCCGCGAACTGATTCTTCGCGCGTGGAGTGTAGGTGAATGAGATCTTCTCGAAGTTCTTCGCCAATTCCTCAAGATACTCATGGTACGGGACTAACTTCGCGTCTTTCGTCTTCCATTGCCCCAGCGTTTGGAAGATTGTGAGCATGTAGTCACCGAATACCTCTAACTCCTTCACCTTGAAATCGATCGCCGCTTGCAAACCGAGGATGCACGCCTCGTATTCGGCCACATTGTTGGTACAGGAGAAATCCACTTTTGCAGCGACTGGGTAATGGCGCCCATCCGGGGATATCAAAACCGCCCCAACTCCTGATCCCACAGAATTGACAGCCCCGTCAAAGTACATCTTCCATGTTGGCTCCTCTTTCTCTTCGTCCACCTGGAGGATTCCTTCATCCGGGAAGTCCGTGTTAACCGGCGTGTCTTCGTCGATCGGGAATTATGCTAGGTGGTCGGCAATCGCTTGCCCCTTGACAGACGTGCGGGGCACGTACTCTATGTCGTACTATGTCAGTTGACAGCGCCATTTTGCGATGTTCCTCATGGAGGAGGGGCTGTCGAGCAAATACCGCAGGGGGTCTGCTTTTGACAGCAAGCGGATCGTGTGATAGAGCGTGAACTGTCGGAGCCTCTGCATGACCCATACCAACGCGCAACACATCTTCTCGATTTCCGGATAATTGGACTCCTCCTCAGTGAACTTCTTGCTCAAGTAGTATATCGCCCTTTCCGTGCGCGTCGACTCGTCTTCTTGCCCTAGCATGCACCCTAAGGATTGTCAGCGTACCGTGAGGTATAAAATGAGGGGTCGATTCGGCACGGGTGGTACCAATATTGGCGGCCGAATGAGGTAGGCCTTGACGGTGTCGAAGGCCTTCTAACACTCGTGGTCCCACTCCATCGCTGCATTCTTGCGGAGCAAGCGAAAGAGCGGCTGACACTTATCCGTCAGATTTGCAATGAAGCGCGCAATGTAATTCAACTGCCCCAAGAAGCCGCGTACCTCCCGAACCGTTGATGGCGGGGGGAGCTCTTTGATTGCCTTGACTTTGTCCGGATCCACTTCGATGCCGTGCTCATTGACCACGAACCCTAGCAGCTTTCCTGATCGGGCACCAAATGTGCATTTTGCCGGATTGAGCCGGAGCTTGTATTCTCTCAAGCGATCGAAAAGGCGCTTCAGGTTGACAAGGTGGTCTTCTCCCTCTTTGGACTTGGCGATCATGACATCGACGTATACCTCGACTTCTTTGTGCATCATGTCGTGGAATAGTGTGACCATAGCCCTCTGATAAGTTGCCTCTGCGTTCTTGAGGCCGAAAGGCATAACGCGGTAGCAAAAGGTTCCCCACATCGTGGTGAACGTCGTTTTGAGTTTGTCTTTTTCAGCCATCCGGATTTGATTGTATTCGAAGAAGCCGTCCATGAAAGAGAACTGGGCGTGGCGTGCCGTATTGTCGACTAGGACGTCGATGTGCGGCAGGGGGAAATTGTCCTTAGGGCTAGCTTTGTTGAGGTCTCGGTAATCGACGCAAACTCGGACCCTTCCATCCTTTTTTTCTACCGGTACAATGCTCGCTACCCACTCGGAATAGTTGCAGACTTCGAGGAACCCCGCATTGATCTGTTTGACGACTTCTTCCTTGATGCGGAGGAGAAGGCTAGCTCGCTGTCGTCGTAACTGTTGCCGCTTGGGCGGGAATTTCTCAGTGTCGAGTGGAAGGAAGTGCTCGACTATTGAGGGGTCTAAGCCGGGAATGTCGGCATAAGACCAGGCGAAGACCTCTTGGTATTCCTTCAAGAAGTCGATCATCCGGGTTCGCTGCGTAGGGTCGAGGGCTGTCCCGATCTTCAAGGTGCGGGGCTCTTCTTCGGTGCCCACGTTGATCTCCTCTGTTGGCTCGACCGAGGTGATTTGATGGTCCTCGAGGCGACGCAAATTCTCTTCTATCTCGGGCACTTGACTGTCCTCGGGGAGCCCTTCCCCAAAGTATACGGGTTGGGGCTTATCGACGTGCTCTTGGAATGGGTTTGAATCGAAGTGTCGAGGATTTGGATTCGAGTGGAGCCTGGAAATTCGAGAGAATTGTCTTAGAAAAATTCATAACGATGCGAAATAGAGAGTAAAAGGAGGAGATGAAACGCATGGGAATTCAAAAAAAATGTGCGAGAGATTTCATTGATAAGGTGAATATGAAGCCATAATAGAAACCCCTCTCCCATCGTGTGGCGCATGGCTTACGCCGACACGTGGGGCACATCTTATACATGGATAAGCCTTACAAATCGGCAATCACAGCCGAGTAGCGCGGGACTAAGGTCCAGTTGTCAAGCTCCTCATTTTCCTGCGCCAAACGGATGTGAACCCCTGAAGGAAGCTCCTCGGTGACGGCGTACACGGCTGACGGAGCGGCAGGAGTGTTGTCGGAGTCCGAGGAAGGGCCGTCAAGGGTGCCCCCGATGGTGTGTGAAGGTCCGGGGAAGAAGTGCAATAGCGGGGGGACTGGAGTGCCCCTGTTGAGCCTCCCGTAGTGTGCGGCGAGGCGATGAAGGTGGTTGCCCTTGCGGGCCTCGAGGATTTCATGACAGGAGGGGCGAAAGCCGAGTCCCCTCCTGTGCTTGTACTCTTCGACTTCAATAGGGTGATTGATCCCCTGTCCACGCGCCCCAAGGCCGGTGCCGGGAATGTAATTGTTGCGTAGGAGAACCTTTCCTATCATGCTGTCGGCATGGGACGGTCCACTCTCTCCGTAGTCCCGGATGACGGAGATGGTTTCGAATGAGTGGAATGGGAGGTTTTCATCGTCCCCGACGCTAATAAAGGGCATCGCCGTCTCCTTGTAGATGGCGTAGTCCTCCTCTCCCTTCACCGTAATGAGCTTCTCCTCGACGATGAATTTCAGCCTTTGGTCCAGAGAAGAGGGGACGGCGCCGGCCGAGTAGATCCAGGGCCTCCCTAGCAACAGGCTGAACGCATTCGGGATGTCGAGCACTTGGAATGTGATGCTGAACGAGCACGGGCCAGCAACTATGAGGAGGTCGATCTCCCCGTTCACCTCTCTGCGTGAGCCGTCGAAGGCTCATACCGCTGTTCTGCTTGGGCGGACTCTGTTGAGGTCCACATTCATCTGTTTTAGGGTGGTCACAGGGCAAACGTTGAGGGCGGACCCGTTGTCAATCATGACCCGGCCAATGATGTAGTTGTTGCACTTGCAGACAATGTGCAACGCCCGCGAATGTGACCAACCTTCGGACGGGAGCTCGTCGTCCGAGAATGAGATGGTGTTGGAGAAGATGGACCCGATAGTCTCCTCTATCCTACCCGGGGGTATCCCTTTGGGAACTTGCGCCGAAGTTAGTATCCGGAGGAGGGCTTCTCGGTGCGGTTTCGAACCAAGGAGGAGGGAGAGCAATGAGATATGGGCCGGGGACTTGGCCATTTGCTCGACTACTTTGTATTCGCTCGCCTTCACGATCTTCATGAATGCTTCGGCTTCCTCCTCGGTCACC